>NC_058083.1:106909039-107209039 GCF_014858855.1 Bufo gargarizans
TTAGAATATACTACAAACTGTGTACATGACTGCCCCCTGCTGCTGGGCAACACCCGATCTCTTACAGGGGGCCGTGATCAGCACAATTAACCCCTCAGGTGCCGCACCTGAAGGGGTTAATTGTACTATCATATCCCCCTGTAAGAGATCAGGGCTGCCAGGCAGCAGGAGGCAGACCCCCCCCCCTCCCCAGTTTTTATATCATTGGTGGCCAGTGCGGCCCCCCCCCTCCCTCCCTCTATTGCAATAATTTGTTGGTGGTACAGTGTGCGCCCCCCGCCCACCCGCCCCCCCTTCCTCCCTCTATTGTAATAATTAGTTGGTGGCACAGTGTGCGCCCCCCATCGCCCCCCCCTCCCTCTATAGCATTAACAACATTGGTGGCCAGTGTGCGGCCTCCCTTCCCCCCCCCCCCGATCATTGGTGGCAGCGGAGTTCCAATTCCCAGTTTAATTGCTGGGGCTCCGATCGGTAACCATGGCAACCAGGACGCTACTGCAGCCCTGGTTGCCATGGTTACTTAGCAATAGTACAATAGTAGAAGATTCATACTTACCTGCTTGCTGCTGCGATGTCTGTGACCGGCCGGGAGCTCCTCCTACTGGTAAGTAACAGTTCATTTAGCAATGCGCCACACAGACCTGTCACTTACCAGTAGGTGGAGCTCCCGGCCGGACACGAACATCGCAGCAGCTAGCAGGTAAGTATGAATCTTCTACTATTGTACTATTGCTAAGTAACCATGGCAACCAGGACTGCAGTAGTGTCCTGGTTGCCATGGTTACCGATCGGAGCCCCAGCGATTAAACTGGGACTCCGATCGGAACTCCGCTGCCACCAATGATCGGGGGGGGGGGAGATGGGAGGCCGCACACTGGCCACCAATGTTGTTAATGCTATAGAGGGAGGGGGGGCCGATGGGGGGCGCACACTGTGCCACCAACAAATTATTACAATAGAGGGGGGGGCGCACTGGCCACCAATAATATTCAAACTGGGGAGGGGGGGGTCTGCCCCCTGCTGCCTGGCAGCCCTGATCTCTTACAGGGGGATATGATAGTACAATTAACCCCTTCAGGTGCCGCACCTGAAGGGGTTAATTGTGCTGATCACGGCCCCCTGTAAGAGATCGGGTGCTGCCAGGCAGCAGGGGGCAGTCTTGTACACAGTTTGTAGTGTATTCTAACTAGAAGCGTCCCCATCACCATGGGAACGCCTCTGTGTTAGAATATACTGCCGGATATGAGTTTTCACGAAGTGAAAACTTAGATCTGAAAAAGCTTTTATGCAGACGGATCTTCGGATCCGTCTGTATGAAAGTAACCTACGGCCCTGGATCACGGACACGGATGCCAATCTTGTGTGCATCCGTGTTCTTTCACGGACCCATTGACTTGAATGGGTCCGTGAACCGTTGTCCGTCAAAAAAATAGGACAGGTCATATTTTTTTGACGGACAGGATACACGGATCACGGTCTCGGCTGCAAAACTGTGCATTTTCCGATTTTTCCACGAACCCATTGAAAGTCAATGGGTCCGCGAAAAAAAACGGAAAACGGCACAACACCCACGGATGTACACAACGGTCGTGTGCATGAGGCCTAAGGGTGAAGTTTCAGCAGCTTTTCTGAAAAAAACGCATCTGCAAACTAAAAATCGCACCATTACCGCATATGCGTTTTTTTTCTTCAAAAATAGTAAGATTTCGATGTAATACATCTATAGAAGATATAGAGGTGCTGCAATTTTGATTAACTATTTACCCACCTCGAGTGATTTTTACCTTATCGTCATCTGTGACGCTTTATCTTTTGTTATTTAATTTCTGTACAATTTACGTAATTTGTATGACATTTTAATTTTTTTATGATAGTTGCATTAATAAAGTAATTTGTTTTGAGCAGTTCTCCAGATATTGAGTGCCATATCTTCATTATATAATTTTTATTAGTGCAAGTATAAAGCTGTATCCTGCTCTCCCTGCATTTATTGGAGGCCATATGGCACCAGGAGAGATACAATTCTGAGTGGGCTCAGCATGAATGTGGACCCTGCATTCCCTGAATTTAATGGAGGCCATTGTGGCACCAAAAGAGGTGTAATACAGTGTGGGCTCAGAAAGGATGTGGAATATGCATTCCCTGAATTTAATGGAGGCCAGTATGGCACCAGAGAAGGTAGTATTTAGTGTAGGTTCCTGTCCTAAATAGATCACCTTGTCATTGGCAGATAGGCACAAATCATTTTTTACAAAATGTATTTGCCAAGAATCTCACATTTATTACATTTTCTATAGTGAGTATGGCACTATTGTATTTACTTTATTATTTGCAGTTTGCAGAGTGTGTTGCATTGTTTTTGCGCTCCTGATTGTCTCTTTGTGCTTCTGACCTCGGCTTGTCCATTGACTCGTCGTTTGTTTGTCCGTCTCTGCAGTAGAGTAGGAACTGTCAACCAGTTGCGGTCCAGCCATTTACGGACGGTACTGCAAGCAGGTAGGGATAGCAGGCTGGATTCTAGTTCAGGGAATTCAGTTGCCTAATCTGTCCCTGTCTACAGTAATTCCATTATCACTGTCCCCCCCAAAAATATATATCCAGTTTTTGGTACTGTTTTTTTATAGGGATACAATGGCAGCTTTAGCCACTCAGATAGAGAGAATTACTGAACTGTTGCAGGATTTAGCTGAGAGAGTTCAACAGCAGGAGTCTCGTCAGGCTAATCTTGCTGCCGCTCTGTCCCCTGTAGAGTCTGAGGTGAGACTCCCTGGTGACCGTAAAAGTTTTGCAACTTTTAAAAAAAAGTTGCAAACTTTATTTCCATTTCCGACCCCACTCCTCAGGTACCGAAACAGAGAAAGTGGGTATCATTGTGTCACTATTACAGGGTGATCGTCATGAGTGGGCATTCTCAATTTCTCATTACCACCTAATTCCCCAGAATTATTTTCGGTTGACACTTTATTTTCTGCTCTTGGTCTTTTATGTGATGAACTCGACAGAGCAGCGTATGCTGAGAGTTAGCTGCTCTCCTTGCGTCAAGGGAGAGGACCAGTAGAGAAATACTTCTCTGAATTCTGCAAGTGATATACTTTCTCTGGGTGGAATGATCAGGTCTTAATTTAGACTAGGTCTTTCTGACAAACTTAAGGACGTTTTAGTCAGCTATCCCACTCCTGGGTCCCTAGATGAGGCTATGTCCTTAGCTATTCGTATAGACAAATGTTTAAGAGAACGTAAGCATGAACTGTCACTGCGATCCTGCCGTACTAGGCCGAAGTTGCAAAACTTCAGTGTCTGAGTGATGATTGGGGAGGTCGCTCAGACACACAGGTATTTCCCGGAAAGACTGTCAGGGTTCTACTGCCTTTTAATCTGTCTTCACAATGAAGGTCTGTTTCTGGTTTAGCTTGTGTGCATTTTGGGGCTGCAGCTAATTTTGTTAATTTTGTTTCAAGTTTGGGAATAGAATTTCTTAGACTACCTGAACCTATTCTGGTCTCTGGAGTGGAGACTACTCCTTTGGCTGGAAGGTTTATTGAGTATACGACTCCTGAATTGATCATGACTGTTCTATTCATTCTGAAAAAAGTTATTTGTATGTTATGACAAATTTGACAGTTGATGTTATTTTGGGATAACCTTGGTTGGAGGCACATGGTCCTGTCTTTAATTGGAGTATTGGGGAATTAGTCAAATCGGGGCCTCAGTATTCTAAACATTGTTTATCAATTCAACTCTCTGGTCTTGAAATTGAGGAAGGTAGTTTACCTGAAAAGATTGAGGAATTTCAGGATGTTTTCTCCAAAAAGGCCTCAGAGACCTTTCCCCCCAATTGTGAATATGATTGTGCTTGTTTCTAGTGCTAAGTATCGTAAAGACAGAATCTATAATATTACAGGAACTGAAAGACAGGCCATGAAAAATTATGTTCAAGATAGTCTCAATAAGGGACATATTTGGCCATCTGTATCTCCTATGGGAGCTGGAATCTTCTTTGTTAATAAAAAAAGGATGGCAAATTACACCCTTGCATTGACTACAGGGAGTAAAATCATGACTCAGAAACCAGTATCCTCCTTCTCTCATACCCAACCTCTAATCAAATTGTTAAAGACCATTGGTTTTCTAGAATTGATCTTTGTTTTTCTAGTATCTCATGTTGTCCATGTAAGAAACGTTATTCAAAAATTAAATCAGCTGTTTGCTAGGTTAAGTAAATGTGTTTTTGGAGTAAGAGCAATTTCCTTCCTGGGTTATAATATCACCTCAAAAATTCTATATTGAACCCGCCAAGGTTCTAACCATAGTTGATTAGACCATCACCACTAAAACCTAACCTTTATTTAGTATCTAAAAAAATTCCAGTACGTGCCTTAAAATAATATAATTTAGGACTTATAGGCACTATGACAAAGGAAATTGATGTGCCTATTCATTCTTATTCTATCTGCCCTGCCTAAAAACAGAATAGCCGACATAATAGGGGCGATCCGGTGTCAGGAACCTCCTAGTCACCCTGGATTTTCCCTGACACAGACACTCTCTGTTATGTGCACCCCCAAATACACAACCACCACCACCATAGCCCTTCCTCTCAAGTCAGAAATTATTTTCCCATCCATTCCCAGACCTTACCAATGCACAGCCATTCTTGACATCGGATGAGGAATAGGAGGTAGCAACGGCCGCCACCCAGCGGTCTGACGACAGTACCCGCTGTTGATGCCCACTCCGAGATCTCAAATGTCAGTGGTGGTGAAGGTGACGGAGATACGGAGCGGCAGAGAGGGAGGAGAAGGAGGAGAAGCAGGCAGAGCTCGCAGGGCAACTTCTGGTGCTCCCAGGATGCCGGCACATGGCTCTGCAGTGTGGACTTTTTTTAACGTGTCAGCTGCTGACAATAGTGTTGCCATCTGCAGCTTGTGCTGTCAACGCATAAGTCGCGGTAAGCCCAACACTCACCTAGGGACGACCGCCTTAAGAAGGTACCTGGCCTCCCATCACCGAGCCCAGTGGGAGCAACGCCATCAGAACCCACAAAGCCACACTCTCAGTGTTCCACTCTCAGTGTTCCACATCACGTTCATCTGGCAGAAGGCAGGTTTCCGTGGTCCAAATGTTAGAGCGTAAAAAGTTGATGATGCCGGATAACCCTCTTGCCCAACGGCTGACCACTGGCTTGTCGGAAATGCTAGCCCGCCAACTACTGCCATATAAACTAGTGGACTCGGAGGCCTTTAGTAAATTTGTGGCCATTGGCACACTGCAATGGAAAGTCCGCAGAAGGAAATATTTCTCCTAGAAGGGCATCTCAGAGCTATATGACCACGAAAGGGCGTTGAGCGTAGCAGGGGGGATCGTGACCAATTAGCGCACTCGCCTAGCTCACCACAGTGTAGACTACCTCACATTTCTAAAAATGAATGAGGCATGGATCTCGGAGGAATTCAACACCTGTGACGACCACATGTAATTGAATTTCCTAATTGCCAGTCCACACATATCCGCCACCACCCAGAACAAAGACTAGTCCTTGTCTTATGTATATACAGAGGCATAAAAGGCCTTTTCTGTCAGGTTAATGCCAAATTTTTGGGGCCTCTACTCCAGTGGCCTACAGTAAAATTTTTATCTAGTGACCGCCTAATGTACCTCCAGCCACATCATCACAAGTTGTTTTCTGCCAGGTGAATGCCTAATTTTTGGGGCCTGTACTGGCCTACAGTAACATTTTTATCCAGTGAACGCCTAATGTACCTCCAGCCACATCATCACAAGTTCTTTTCTGTCCGTTTAATGCCTAATTTTTGGGGCCTGTACTCTCGTGGACTAAAATAATAACTTTCTAGGCTCCAGCAGGGCACATTTTTGAGAGTTTCCCTTTAAGACGCATAAAAATGGCCCCTGATTAAAATACATATTTTTTTGTGGGAATTTTTGCCAATGATCCCCCTCTGGTATGTCACTGTCCATGTTGTGGGACTATTTGTGCACTTCTAGTAAGTATTTGGTGGCTGCAAATATGACCAGAAGGTTTTTCAGGTTCGCCTGCCATTAAAGTCAATGGGGCCCGCCGCAAACGCAGTTCGCAAACATTTGATTGCGAACACGCATTCGTGAACAGTCCCGGCCGATGTTCGTCCATCACTAGTCCTCTTATCCACATTATTCTGTATCTACCACATTTATGTTGTATATTATGATGCTGTCTGGATGACTATATATCCTTACTGGATATAATGTATCTTAACCCCCAATATACTGCGTATTGAGCCAGTTCCTCTATTCCTGGACTTGTATAACCCACAGTACCAATACTTATATTTAAACATCCAAATTAGTATTGTTGCTAGCTTCCATGTGGAGGACACGGTCAATCCATAAGATATAGTGCTTCCTTTTTGTGGAGGGAGGTATTATTTTATTATTTGAAGCACTTACTGGTATTTTTAGAGATACTAAATAAAGGTTATGTTTTAGTGGTGATAGTCTGTGATGCATACTTTCTTAATCCCACTCTGAATAATTATTCGACTGTCATAGTTGATTGGGCCAGACCCACTTCCCTGAAAGCTCTTCAGAGATTCCATGGTTTTGCTATAGAAAATTTATTAAAAACTTCTAAACCGTAGCGGTATGACGTAGCGGAGCAGCTGCGTAGGCGTACTGCGCGTCCGCATGGATACCGCCCACCTGCTCGCCTCGACTCGGCGTCTCGGCGTCCTGGCCCTCTCCCCTGCTTTGCATCCCCCTGCATGGTCTACTGAAATCTGACCGAAGCAGGGAAGTGGTGGAGATACTGAACGGCCGGACGGCTGCCCTGCTGCCCTGCTGTGCCCTGCTATCGTGTCCTGGAGGAAAATGTGGACTGAGGCCTATGGGTCGGTGTCGGTGTTCATCTGACATCTGCTGGTGGTGGACCTAGAGGTATCGTCGGGTGCCGTCTGCTGCATGCTGGGATCGCCGATTGTGGATGGCTGTGGACCGAGGGGTGTCTGCTATGTGTACGCTGATGCACCGATGTATTTGATGCTGGCTGCTGCTGAAGACCGGTGAGATCGTCTTTGTGTTGAGTGTGCCAAGTCGCCCATTATCATCCCCCCCCTACTAACCCATGTCGTTTACACTAACTATGTGTGCATGGATAGCTGCCGTCTGTTTGGTACAGTTCCGGTCTATCTGCTGATCACCGACTATTGGGTTAGCTAGGTGCAGGACTCCTGCATATACTTTCGGAATGGCTGTGCGGGATGCCCAGTGATAACCCCCCATGAAATTGGTGACGGAGGGGATGGAACCCCGACACTCCTTTTGATACGTGGGTGCATGCTAACTACGCGGCTCGCCGCTACACGGACCTCTCTCAAGCTCCAGTCGATGTTTATTTAACCTTTTAACAGCAGCAGTCCTCACACACTCCCCTATGATGAATTAACATTGAATAAGCACCGAACAATCCTATACCACAAGGAACATATAAGGGTCTATGGGGGCCCATAGTTGATACCTTCCGTTATAAAAAGCCAACAGAGGCTACTTCCACCTCCACGTTATTGCGCTGAGTTTGGCCGGATCGGTTGGACTACCTCCATGGCAACTTAAACGAGGGTTTGCTCCCCACTACTCTGGAGCCCCCGCGATTGACACTGCTCGCTGATGTCAGTCAGGGGCCCTAGTTTGTGACCCTTATCCACTACTACTGACTACTACTGACTTTGTCTGTACCACCGATTTAAATGGGTGCTTTGCTTTATGCTTGACATCCGCTATTATAGCTTGACACTGCTCAAGTTTTTGACATTTTATTGAATTTTTTATGCTATGTAAACAAGCGTTGCTCCATTATATATGTGTATGTCCATATAGTCATACCCGTCCCCTAGACGGGTCGGTATAAATCAACGTCAGGTTTGCATATAAATTTCATTTCGCTACTATCGATGCGGTTACAAAGCCAGATGCTGAAATAGTGCTGGGATATTTTCGCCATTGGGCGGCACTGTGACAGCATCTGGTTTTGGAACTGCATATGGTGTACCCTTGCTTGAAAGATTTTGAAAATATGCCCGCTAAATACAACAGGAGATCCGGGGGTACGGGATCCCCTAGGGCGGGTGGCGGTAGTAGTCCACAGGCGAGAATGGATAAATACCTGAAATCGCCCCCACCGAGACAGAGGGGGGGGAAGAAAATACCTGAACTGGTGGAAACACAGATAGATCCATCTACTCAGACTGAGCAACACACGAGATTTGATATTATTGAGAACAAATTAACGGATATATTATCGGTAGTGCAGACCACCAACCAATCAGTTCTAGACGTTTCCATCACCGCACAGACACTGCAGACTGAACTTACTCTTATTAGAGAAGATATGAACCAAATTAGGGTCGGCATCGCACTCGTAGAAACTGGGTTATCTAAGGTTCAAACAGAACAGTTACAGATGGAAAAAAAAATAGAAGAATTGGATAAAGAGAATAAACGTATTAATGCAAGACTAACTGATATGGAGGATAGGGCACGACGTAACAATCTTAGAATAGTGGGCCTCCCTGAGGGGTAGAGGGGGGTAACCCCGTGGCGTTTATGCAAAAATGGCTGATTGAAACGCTAGGATCCTGTGGAGATACTCCTGCACTATGTGTGGAGAGAGCCCATAGAATCCCCGCAAAAAAGACCCCGCCGGGTGGCCCCCCCCGAGCCATCCTAATTAGGATACTCTCCTCCAGTGATAGAGACTGGGTGCTTCGACGTAAGAGAGATCTAGCTGACACTACACTTGACGGACACTCGATACAGATATACCCTGACTTCTCTAGGGATACCCAAAGCAAGCGCAGGGAATATTTTGATATTAAGAAAAGACTACGCGAGGGGAATATTAAATATTCAATGTTATACCCCGCCAAGTTAAGAGTGGTGTATAGAGACACCGTAATGTTTTTCCATTCTCCTAGAGAAACCTTAGAATGGCTAGATTCTGTCAGGGTTTAGACGCCGGGCCTTGGTTGATGTGGCAGCAATGCCACTCAATCTTGGGTTGGGGTAATAGCGGTGGGTGGCCCATGGATGGATGGGCGAAATGTAAGAGGTTGACAACGATGCTTTGCATCAGTGAACCAGTAAGGGGGTTGCTGGGGGGTGGGGGTCAAAGGGTGTGGGCGGATAATGGGTGGGGGGGGTCCCTGGCTTGGTTGCGGTTGCCTTTGGGGGGTGACGGACGCCTCCTTTACAATTCATGATATGACTAATAATAGAGTCATGATATGGAATGTGCGTGGACTGGCTGATAGAACGAAAAGGGTAGTGGTTTTTGATTTGATCACTCGACATCTCCCTGCAATAGTTGCTTTACTAGAAACGCACGCTACACCTAATATCCCTGAATATTTAATAAAGAGATGGGCAGGACATCAATTTCACTCTGGTTTCTCGGCATATTCCCGAGGGATCAGTGTGTATATACATCATAGCATTGACTTTATCCTGCTAGACCAGTCGATCGATAGAGATGGGAGATATATCTTCCTCTTTGCCCAATGGAATGGCAGTAGGTGCGTCCTTGCTTTCTTGTATATTCCGCCACCGTTTACAATGACAGTTCTAAAGCAGCTGGCGCTGTTTATGCATAATAAAGAGCGATCTCCGATATTAATATGCGGTGATTTTAACTGCGTGCTTGACCCGGCGCTGGATAGATTTTCAATCGCCCGGAAAAGTGCGCAGGGTAAACACGCTCTACTTCGCGGGTTTTGTGAGGAGATAGGTTTAACAGATGTTTGGCGATGGCTCTACGGCAACAAACAGGTGTTTTCTTGCTTTAGTAAAGCGTATAGCGCTATGTCTAGGATTGATATGGCCTTGGCCAATGAGCAGATGCTTGAATCTATCTTAAAAATGACATATGAGATCCACGGCATATCCGACCACTCACCGATTTTACTGGTGATGAAGACCGGACAACAAACCGGGATTAGCAGATCGTTCAGATTGAATGAACACTGGCTAACCATACTAAATGACTCCGCTGGGATAGATAAAGAACTTTCACAATTTTGGCAAGAGAATATCGGTACAGCTCACATCCATTTTGTTTGGGATGCCATGAAGGCATTCATGCGTGGGCTTTATTTTTCCAGAATAAAAAAGAAAAAAAATGAATTTTTTGCTGAACAAAAAAAGCTGGAGGCAAATATTGCATACCTGGAGGGCTGTATCCGAGTACGGAATGATGTGAATACGCGCACCAAGCTAAAATCTATCAAAGATCACTATACTACCTTTATGAAGGAAAAAGCACAGAATCAATTATTTTTTATGGGCTATAAAGACTTCTGCGAGGCTGGTACCCCGAGTAAGCTATTGGTTTCTATCATAGCGAATCAAAAACCCCCTCAAAGAATTAGACAAATACTGACGGGTGATGGGCGTAGATTGGAAAGAGGAATGGAGATGGTAGCAGAGTTTTTTAATCATTTTGATAATTTATATCGATCCGGCGTGGTAGATACAGTGACTAGAATAGACGACTTTCTAGAACAAGTCAAGATCCCGGTGCTGTCGGACTCCGACTCCGCCTCCCTGTGCGCCCCCATCTCTCTGGAGGAACTACAAGTGGCCCTGCATGGGACCCGGGGCTCCTCGGTGCCCGGATCGGATGGACTCCCATTTGGCATTTATAAGCGCCATGCGGAGGTGCTCTTGCCTGGACTGTTGCAGGTCCTAAATGAGTCTAGCAAATGTGGAAAGCTGCCCCCGTCTTTGACCGAAGCAACGGTTACACTGATTCTCAAAAAGGGGAAAAAGGGCAATAAAGTTGAGGATTATCGCCCAATATCACTGCTTAACGCAGATTATAAAATAATCGCAAAAGTTCTTTCCAACCGGCTAAAAAAAGTAATAGCCCGCCTGATCCATGTAGACCAGACAGGGTTCATTCCTGGGCGACAGATACAGACCAATATACGTCGGACCATCCTTAACATTCAGATTGGCGGGGGGGAGGACCGCTCGATCCTATCACTGGACGCCGCTAAGGCGTTCGATCGGGTCGAGTGGCCCTTCCTCTGGCGCGTCATGTATAGGATGAATCTGGGCCAGGAATTTATTGGATGGGTTAAATTGCTATATAGTGAAGCAACTGCTAGAATTAAGGTTAACGGGGTGCTTACCCCTGCCGTCTCCCTAAAGCGGGGAACACGTCAGGGATGCCCCCTTTCTCCACTTCTCTTTTCAATCTTTATGGAACCCCTTGCCTGCAGGATACGGACTGAACCCGGTATAGCCGGTTTCGGGGGGAGAGGGACGGACGATAAGATTTGTTTATACGCAGATGACGTTTTACTCTACCTGAATGATGGTTGGAGAAGCGTCTCCGATGTTATGCGGATAACAGAGGAATTCGGCAGAATTGCCGGGTATGAGATAAATTGGGTAAAGTCTGTACTCTTCCCCCTGAACCGGATGCCCCCCCCTAACGATCTTAGGATCAGAATTATTCTCCCAACAGACCATTTAGATTATCTCGGGATAAAAATTAGCAATAACATTAGGGAATATAATCAGCTAAATATTTCCCCTTTAGTGGGGAGAATAAAAGACAAAATAAGAGTGTGGCAGAAACTCCCGCTTTCGCAGATCAATAGGATTGCGCTGATTAAAATGGTTTTGCTACCTTGGATATTGTACACGGTTAGCTCCTGCCCTGCTTGGATTGAGGATAGTGTCTTCAATCTGATTGATCGCTTGATAAATGATCTGATATGGGGCAGAAAAAGGGTCCGCATTAAATTACAATACTTGCGAATGGCCGTAAGTAATGGGGGCCTAGGCCTGCCCCATTTTCAAATCTATTATCTGTGTGCACAATTACAATGGTGTGTCAATACCGGGGACGGAGTATTACTATCACATATCCTAGGTCAACGCCAACTGCACGCAAATAACATTTTTAGTATATTGGAATCCGGGCTGCTTCAGCGTGCAGATTACTCCTGTCCCATCGGAGCCGCGCTACAGAAAGCTTGGAATAAAATCAAGGTACTGATTCATGCCCCTCAAATTTTGGACTTCTCCCCGCTATGGGATAATCCCGCGCTAACAGAATTCTTGACACTTAACGAAAACGAATACTGGACTCGAAAAGGTATTACATTAGTTTCACATATATACACAAAAGGGAAAAGCAAATCAATAAGGGAACTGATACAACAGGCACCAATAACTGCACTAGAGCACTATAGATATTGTCAACTACAACACGCATTAGCATACACGCTCAAAAAAACACCTCTGACAAGAGTTACTCCGGGGTTTTTATTATTTTGTTATAACATAGTAGGGAACAAAGTTAAGATTTCACTAATATATAGGAGATTTATCGAGGAAATAAGCACTATCACTAAATTCAAAAGTGTTGATAAATGGAAGATAGACATTGGGGAATGTAACCCCTCACAATGGCGGGAAATATACCAAAACATTAAGAAGGCTTCTCTCTCACGACAACACCGATTGATACAATTCAAAATAATACATCGTTTATATGTTACCCCGAGTCTGTTATCTAAAATGTATATCAATAAGGGTCAAGAATTTAGTTGTCTGAAATGCTCTTGTGTAGCCGCAGGGCTTGTACACATGCTGTGGGACTGCCCTGCCATTAGGACCTTTTGGGGCTGCATATTTCAGACAATGGTGGCAAACAGCAGGAATAGTCCCCCCTTGACTATCCAAGTAGTTGTACTTGGACTTTTCCCTCCTGAGTACAAAAACAAAACTACCAAAAATGAACAGGCATACTGGCTAAAGGGGTTTCTATTGGCCAAGGTGATAATCCTGAGACAGTGGGTGAAAGATAGACCCCCAACAATAAATGATTGGCAAAGTTTAATGACGAGAATAACACACTTTGAGGGCATGAAACGACGTGGGTTAAGCGATGCCATAGGAATGGGCGTACAGAGAAGGGAAATAGCTAGCAGCAATATCCCGATTAGAATTGATGATCACTAATCGGTGGAGACTACTGCATAAATATACCCCAACAAACCATTATACATTCTTAAAAGATAAACTCTATCAACACAGCCCACGTTAAGCATGCGTGAAACTGCAAAGGACTGAAGAAAATATCTATGAGGGGGGCAAGAATACTCCGCCGCCCCTCGCGGCGGCCGCACCAAGCCAGGTGGGAATGGGCGGGGGGTGAGGAGTGGGGGGGGGGGATGGGTTTTTGTTTTGGGTTCTGGAATCTATGCCTGAGAATTGTTATTAGAGCTGGACTGTCCTGACTATAGATGTTTTGTTGTATGTGCCTGCTCTATGGCATAGACGTGATATATTGTTCTATATGTGGTTGTTATATGTGATTAGAAATTTGTCTTTGTACTGTTTGTATTGTAAGGGTAAAAAAAAAAAAAGACAATAAAGATATTTAAATTGAAAAAAAAACTTCTAAACCGCTTACTGACTTAGCCTGGAAAAGGGTGGATCTTCTTCAATGGTCTCCTGATCCTCTGTCTACTTTTAAAACTCTGAAAGAGAGTTTCCTCCATGCAACAGTACTTATTCAACCTTACGTCACTAAACAGTTCATCATTGAGTTGGATACTTCTGAGGTAGGAGTTTGGTAAATACTTTTTGAATTTTTTTTATCTGCAGAGAGGAATTATGACATTGGTAAACGAGAATTATTAGCTATTATTGTACTTACTGATCATAAAAAAATTATGTATCTAGACAGTGCTAAGTGCTTGAATCCTAGACAAGCACATTGGGCCTTGTTCTTCACCCGGTTTAATTTTGTCATCACATATCGTCCTGGGTCTAGTAATGTAAAAGCAGATACTTTATCACCCAGTTTCAGATGCCTCTTGGCATCGTCATTGCTGTTCTTAATCCTGATCTTGCTTCCAAAATACACCATTAGAGGGGTGTGAAGTATTGGTGGTCCACCGTTGTCGATACCTCCTGGCGTAATAACATGACCTCAAGTAGTTGGAGACAATTCTTTTGATTTACAAATACGTGACAACGCGTTTCGGAGTAGACAAACACTCCTTTTTCAAGTCGAGAAAAACGCGCTATATGTACGTGGATTTACAGCCTCAGACTTAAAAAAGGAGTGTTGGTCTACTCCGAAATGCGTTGTCATGTATTTGTAAATAAAAAGAATTGTCTCCAACTACTTGAGGTCATATTATTGTGCCAGGAGGTATCGAAAACGTTGGACCACCAATACTCCACACCCCTCTATTGTCTCTCATCACTACTCCAAGAGGACTGGCAACTCCACAAGTGAAGAGAGAACGATACCGGCAGCACCGACCACTATCTAAATATACGCCTACACTAGTGTTGTGCCTTTGCTTGCACAACACAAAAAGTTGAGCATAACCCTTACCTTTTTTAAACCAACTCATTGAAAAAACTATTGCCCTATGAGCGCCTCTCCCTTTCTTGCCACATATGATAAATACACCATTGTCAGGATTTGGCTCCTCGTAATTGCTCCATGATTGCAGGTTATCCTGAGATTGCTGGTACTAGATCTCTTGTTTCCAGATCCTACTGGGTTACAAGATGTGACTGCCTTTGTCTCTGCCTGTGAAGTCTACACGAGGGCCAAAGTACCCAGGAGATGTTCTTCTGCGGGCTTACTTTGTCCCTTGCCCATTCCACAGAGACCTTGGACTCATGTCAATATGGGTTTCATAACAGACCTTCCTTCCTCTCATTGGAAAACTATCATCTGGGTAGTCATTGGCAGGTTTTCTAAAATGTGTCATCTGGTTCCGTTAAAGAAGCAACCTGACGCCTAGAAGATAATAAACCCAGTATCTTTCCACCTTCAATTGCCATCCTCGTTCAGGGTACATAGCGGGAGATTTATCATTCCCTTTATGCCTCAAAACTGGGGTTAAAAAGTCACAGGTGAGACTTTTCAACTGCGACTTTTAAAAAAAAAGTGTTGCATCTCCCCTTTTTTACCGTCCTCGCCACTTTTCTAAAAAGGGTGTGGCAATAGTAGTGAAGGCGGTGTGGCCGTTTCCAGTGACAGTTTTCTGCTGTAAATGAAGACATGAGGCAGCTCTGAGCTGTCATAGATTTCTGGTTAGATGCACGGACTGCATATGCCTCATCATAAATTAGGTGCATCCCCCGGCAGCGCAGGAGATATCTTGACAGGCACAGAAAGCGCCTATCTTAATAAATCTCCCCCCTTAATGTTTTACATAAATCATTACTTAAGAAATACATTCCTCCGGTGATTCCTTCTTCTAAACCCCGTGATCCGGTTATAATCCAAGGTGGATAAAATTCTGGACTCTCGGAGGGTACAGGGCTCCCTTCAGTATCTTATCCACTGGAAGGGATATGGTGCTGAGGAGAGAACATGAGTCGCAGCTTTAGACGTTCATGCCTCTCATTTAAAGAGAAAATTTTAATCTTGAATTTCCATCTAAACCTGCACCTCAGGTTGAGGGTCTGGTGGCCCCTCTTAATAAGGGGGTAATGTAAGAAACTTACCTGTCCCTATCTACAGTCATTACAGTTGTGTAGAAAAATAAAACTTGTTTGCACCTCCGAAATTTGTGAGCGTGTCATTGCTGACCCCACCACAAGCACACGGACACGTGACAGTATGTACATATGTATATCACATGCACATATTGCTATATGAAGAGTTGAAAATGCACCAAACCCAAATCTCCTGGATTTGATTATTTTTATAAGCAGCAGTCACATCTCATCTTACTAAAAGGTGCAGAAAAATTCCATCAAACTGTTTAACATAAATTATCCCTTTTCATGTTCTTGCTTGTTCTGTTGAAAGCTGTGACTCATGGGAGCATGGTGGTGCGTAGGTGATGCTGGTGCACAGGAGGCTTACGCTTATCTTTTGCAAAATAGCATTCACTGTCAGCAGACTTTTCTTTACGCGTCTGTTATCTTGATGAAGACTAGGTACAATATACATATATACACAAGAATGGAAGAAATGTTCTCACTAGACCATAATTACTAGTGGAGTAGTATACAAATGAATCAAAACGGACATGTATCTTTATAGTTCAAAGTGAGAATTCTGTAATCACCTCTTTTGAAATAATTGGTTAGGAAGTTCTTCTGACTCCCAAATGTCTGCAAGTCTTCTGTTTGTCAGTGAGTCTCTGGGCAGAAGGGCATAGCTATAGGAGGTACAGAGATAACAGTTGCACCTGAGCCTTGGAGCTTCTTTAAGGAGTCTAAAGGTCCCTCTGCCTCACGGCTAGACAGCAGTATAAATGATAGATGATAGGTGAAGACCCTTAATTTTTGTATTGGGTCCTCTGCAGTGACCCATCACTGCTAAAGGGTTAATGCTATTATACTCAAGTTCACTATTTTAAAATGATTCTGGGAGCACTATTTCTCCTTATGGAGAATGCTTAGCCAGCATGAGAAGTTTTATAGGCCGGGCAACGCTCCTCTGGCTCCATAAGGAGAAATAGTACACCCCAAATCCTGACCAAGGCCTCTCACTCAGTTAAGCCAGTAGTCTCTGTTCTACATTGATGAGTGGAAATAACCCCAAAACAACTGTCTGCAGATGAGGTGCTGGCTAACTTATTATTATGTCTCAAGGCCTTGCACTGACGTATAGGACAGCTACCATACATTTGGTGGCATTAGAGACTCAGCCTTCTTATCCTTTTGGAAAAAGCTGATTTGCATATTTTAAAAGGGTTACTGCTATGCTGACTGAGATACACTGCCTGTCCAAAACAAAAAAGTCACCACCTGGATTTAACTAAGCAAATAGTTATGAGCCACCTATTGGATAATTACTGCATGGGTGATTATCTTTCAGCTGGCAATAAGTTATTTAACCCCAACTGGTGCAATGAGTTGCTTCTCATTTCTTAAACAACCATGTCGAAAGACACATCTCGTGATCGTGGAAAAGATGTTAGCCTGTTTGAGAAGGGTCAAATCATTGGCATGCATCAAGCAGAGAAAACATCTAAGGAGATTGCAGAAACTACTAAAATTGGGTTAAGAACTGTCCAACGTATTATTAAAAACTGGAAGGATAGTGGGAACCCATCGTATTCAAGGAAGAAATGAAGCGAGAAAAAAATCCTGAATGATCGTGATCGGCGATCACTTAAATGTTTGGTGAAATCAAATGGAAGAAAAACAACAGTAGAACTCAGGGCTATGTTTAATAGTGAAAGTAAGAGCATTTCCACACGCACAATGCGAAGAGAACTCAAGGGATTGGGACTGAACAGCTGTGTAGCCATAAGAAAAACACTAATCAGTGAGGCATACCAGAAAAAAGGCTTCAATTTGCTAGGGAGCATAAAGATTGGACTCTGGAGCAATGACTCTGGAGCAATGAAAAAAGGTCATGTAGTCTGAGGAGTCCAGATTTACCCTGTCCCAGAGTGATGGGTGCATCAGGGTAAGAAGAGAGGCAGTTGAAGTGATGCACCCATTATGCCTAGTGCCTACTGTACAAGTCTGTGGGGGCAGTGCTATGATCTGGGGTTGCTGCAGTTGGTCAGGTCTAGGTTCAGCAACAGTATCTGTGCTCCAAGAATGAGGTCAGCTGACTACCTGAACATACTGAATGACCAGATTATTCCATCAATAGATTTTTTCTTCCCTGATGGCACGGGCATATTCTAAGATGACAATCACAGGATTCATCGGGCTCAAATTGTGAAAGAGTGGTTCAGGGAGCATGAGACATCATTTTCACACATGGATTGGCCACCACAGAATCCAGACCTTACCCCATTGAGAATCTTTGGGATGTGCTGGAGAAGGCTTTGCGCAGCAGTCAGACTCTACCATCATCAATGCAAGATCTTGGTGAAAAATGAATGCAACACTGGATGGAAATAAATCTCGTGACATTGCAGAAGCTTACTGAAACAATGCCACAGCGAATGCATGCTGTAATCAAAGCTAAAGGCGGTCCAACGAAATATTAAAGTGTGTGACCTTTTTTTTTTTGGTGGCGACTTTTTTTTGGGGACAGGCAGTGTATATGTTATCCAGAAAGACTATGTATGGAAGAAGATAGTTATACTGCCAGTTCTTAGTGTAGTTACAGGCAGGCTGACCCTACCTCACTGGTTAGTAGAGAGTCTGTTAAGTGAGCAAGCTAGCGTTAAGACCCTTTTTGGTGTGCTGTGCCCAAAAAAAAACCTGAAAGAACTCTTCTCCAGTGACACACCATCCTCGAGAGTGAAAGCTGCCAGGAAAAGCAACTTTATTAAAGGGGTTCACCTGGAATTAAAAACATGAAAATACTTAAATATTATTTTATAATAAATATATGCACAAATACATTTCATTACTTAGAATGGCTTGTTTTGTCTAGGGAGCAATCATCAGGAGAAATAAAATGGCCGCCGTCCTATCAGTACACACTAAACCTGTCCTAATCACACAGGAGGACAAGTTACTTCACCACAATGAGCCATAGAGCTTCCTCACCCTCCTCTCTGCTCTGCTTGTCAGGAATTATGATCATGAATACAGGTGAATCTGTTTGGGAATAGAGATGATGAGTAGACATGAGAGGAGGGTGAGGTGTGGCTAATGTGCAGCAGCACTTGTTTACAGTCTCCATTACCACATCCCCACCTGCTCTCTGTACTTCATGTCTCCTCATGAACTAAATTCCCCAGAGATTCAACTAAAGTTCTTATCATCTGTATTAAGGATCATAATCCCTGACAAGTAGAGAGGAGGATGAGGCAGCTCTTTACCTCAGTGTTGTAAAGTAACTTGTCCTCATGTGTGATCAGGACAGGTTTTGTGTGAACTAATGGGACAGCGTGCCATTTTGTTTCACCTGACGGTCGCTCCCCAGACAAAACGAGCCATTATAAATAATAAAAGGTATTTGAGAATATATTTATAAAAAAAGTAATATTTAAGTATGTTTACTTTCTTAATTCCTGGAGAACCCCTTTAATGAACAACCCCTGAAGAAAGATGCATTGAATTTCTACAGATAGTTGAGGACAATACAGACTGTGCAGGGTCTAGACAGTAAAGATAACACACGCTATGGCTTTGGACTTTACTGCTCGTGGTCTTGGTTAATTGCTTCTGGCGCCTGCCACTCTTCGGAGATGGATTGGACACATGTTTAATGACTGGAACCTGCGGCTGCAAACTGCAGAAAGTTTATTGAGAGTTTGTACATCTGTGGTCATTTGGTTAGATTGCATTACTACTTTCATCCTCCTGTTATAGAAACATAGAATATGTCAGCAGATAAGAACCATTTGGCCCTTCTAGTCTGTCCGCTCCACAAGCCTCCCCCTGCAGGCCGGCAAAAACTAAGAGGGAACTGGCCACACTGTCAGCTAAACCTTCTGATTGACCAACCAACCAAACCTCTGAACTTGCTGAACCTTTGGGACCCATGATTGGTTCAGTGACTGTGTTTTCTGAGCTTTTGTGACCAGACAGTCCCATCAGCATCACTATGATGAACTGATTGGCTACATTTGGTGGGGATGGTCATTGTGGGTAACAATGTAATATTGTTGCTACTCAGTGGAGATCAAGCAGTGTTCCTATGAAGCTCGCCCTATTAAATGTTAAATCATTGCAGTCTATGGGAGAAGCAATCAGATGATTGCATTTAAAAGTCCCCTTGGTGAAGGTAAAATAAGTAAAACAAGTAAAAAAGAAAAAAAAGTTTTTAAAAATATAAAAATCTAAATTACTACCTTTTTCCAAATTAAAAATTAACAATAAAAAAAAATCACAGACATTGCCGCTTCCCAAGTGGGAAAAAAAAATCAAAATGGCCAATTTGCTGTTTTTCGTTGCTTCACCTCCCAAAAGTTTTGAATAAATTGTGATTAAAAAAACCTCATATACACTCCAAAAAATGAGTCCTTACATAGCTCCATATATATATATATTTAAAAAAAAATTATGGAGGTCAGACTATGGCAATGCAAAGAATTTTTATTTATTTTTTTAAGTTTTATTTTCTTTAAGTATTAAAACACAGGAGCAACTACGGTATATAAATGTGGTATCACTGTAATCATACAGAACCAGAGAATGATGCCATACAAATGTAACCCATAAAACTATGGCGTAATTGTGTGTTTTTTCCAATTTCACCCCATTTAGAATTTTTTACAGCTTCCCGCTACATTGTATGCAATATAAAATGGTACCATTAGAAAGTACAGCTTGTCTTGCCAAAAAAAAAAAAAAGCCCTCATACGGCTATGTGAATGGAAAATGTAAAAATGTAAAAAGTTATGACTAGGAGAAGGCAGGAAGTTAAAAATGAAAACAAAAAAATTAAAATTGGCCCAGGCCTTAAGGTGTTAATCTTCAATATCAAAGTAAGATTATTTATATTTTGCTATGGGATCTCATAATTAGTATAGCTTTTCTGATGGGATAATAGGATTGTCTGCTCAGCACATATGCTGCTGTGTAGAAACTTGACAGAGATCCAGCTGCATCTGCTGCCCCCAGGTGGAGAACCACTGCAAATGTGATATATGGAGCACTGAGCAGAAAAGCATACTGTAACAAAAAATATAGGAAGCACAAAGCTTGTCTTATATAGTTGCTTAATTTTAGCTCCTGAGTTATGGATTACATAACAAATAGGTCTAATTTCTACTTGTGGGTGTGGTAATACTTGGCATGGCTTTTATGTGAAATAAGAAGTACATGGTGCACCTATAAAATATTATGAATGGGTGTGATGCAGGACAGATGAAGGCAGAATTAATGCTGCAATTTTTCACAGATACCAAATATGCAGTCACGTAAAGGCTACACAGAACCAAACTGAAACTATAAAGCTGTTTGAAGGGGTTATCTAGGAATGATTTAAAATGGCTGCCAGCAACCTGTCCTAGAATGTGAGGAGGACTGGCTGCCACCACTTGCAGAGGGGATGGTGCCTTACTATACACTGCACTGCTCTACAATAAATGGTAATGATGCGATCCTGCCTATGATATGCCATCTTGACTGAGCAGCCTGACAGGAACACTCCCCAATGTGTAGTATAGGCAAGTGCCAGAGCGCATTGTGTAGTCAAGCGCCAACCCCTCACCCCCCTGGGCAGCTCTGCAAGTGAAGTCAACAAGTTCTGTTCACATTCTAGGACAGGTTTCTGGCAGCCATTTTATATAATTCACAGAGAACTACTTTAAGCACACTATCTACACCATCTTTTAAGCATTATACACAAGTTAGGCAGAAATGTAAAACCAGCCAGCCACGTAATAATGTGTAGGCCCTTTTACTGTTCACATAGCCACATGAGGGCTCATTTTTGGGACAAGTTGCACTTTTTAATGCCACCATTTAATATTACATACGATGTACTGGGATGCTTGAAAGAAAATTCCAACTGGGGTGAAATTGGAAGAAAAATGCAATACCACAATCTTTTTATGGGTTTCATTTTTCCAGTGCTCACTTTATGGTAATATAGCCTTCTATCATTTTCAGGGTCAGTATGATTACAGTGATATCACATTTATATCATTTTTCTTGTGTTTTAATGATGAAAACATTTTTTCTTTCTTTGCATCGCCATATTCTGATCCCCATAAAATGTTTATGGTTATGTCTACAGAGTTGTGTGAGGGCTCATTCTTTACTGGCCATCTGTGGTTTTTATTGATACCATTTTGCAGTACATTTATTTTTGATCACTGTTTGTTAAATTTTTGGGGGGAGGTCAACTGACAAAAAATGAATCTTCAATTTATATATTTTTTCTGTTACGGCATTAACTGTATGGGATTAATACATTTTAAGCTTCTGTGCCGTGTGTCGAGGAAAGGTTAGTGGAGTCCTGCCATAGTCCATGACATCCTAGAAATATTGGGCGTTCTAGTTCTGTGCTATTTTATCCCTTTCCATGTTATGTTCAATGATGCCCTGCAATAACAGTCTAGACATGGTGAGAGTTGTTATTCTCTCCTATTATAATGTGCACTGATGCAGTATAATAACAATCTGGACATGCTGGGAGTTGTAGCTCTCTCCTCTTACACCCTCTCCCTGTAATGTCAACATTTGTCCCATAATAACAGCTGGATGTCACATCATGGACGACAACACGGTTTTCCATTGTAACTTTTTACATGCCACAGATAAGGCTGAATTCATGTCACCCTTTAGCTTTTTGTTTCTTCTGATTTATCAGCAGAAAAGGAAAAAAATATGGACCAATTATTTTGAGCATCAGTTATGATCAGTTTGCATCAGTTTGACTTTGACCATTTGCAGAATATTGATTAATTTGTCTTACAAGTGAAATGACAGAAAATTAGCAATTTACTCTGAAGTAAAGACAAATGCCTTTCTGTTTCATGTCCTCACTATATGAAAATAGTATTTAATTTCTGTAAGTAAACAGTCAAAGTTTCTTTGCATTTATTTAGAGCAAGCAGAGATATTGAAATGGCAAAGATCCACACTATTAATACATAGCATAACTTTATTATACATGTTTTACCTTGAATTCTGAGATCCGGGAATAAGGTTGGCCTGACAAGGCTTAGGTGCATAAAAAGTTTACTAAACTATGATAAAATACATTATATATACATATATATACACTCACCTAAAGAATTATTAGGAACACCTGTTCTATTTCTTATTAATGCGATTATCTAGTCAACCAATCACATGGCAGTTGCTTCAATGCATGTAGGGTTGTGGTCCTGGTCAAGACAATCTCCTAAACTCCAAACTGAATGTCAGAATGGGAAAGAAAGGTGGGCTACAACAGCAGAAGACCCCACCGGGTACCACTCATCTCCACTACAAATAGGAAAAAGAGGCTACAATATGCACAAGCTCACCAAAATTGGACTGTTGAAGATTGGAAAAATGTTGCCTGGTCTGATGAGTCTCGATTTCTGTTGAGACATTCAAATGGTAGAGTCCAAATTTGGCATAAACAGAATGAGAACATGTATCCATCATGCCTTGTTACCACTGTGCAGGCTGGTGGTGTGTAATGGTGTGGGGGATGTTTTCTGGGCACACTTTAGACCCCTTAGTGCCAATTGACCATCGTTTAAATGCCACAGGCTACCTGAGCATTGTTTCTGACCATGTCCATCCCTTCATGACCACCATGTACCCATCCTCTGATGGCTACTTCCAGCAGGATAATTAATGCACCATGTCACAAAGCTCGAATCATTTCAAATTGGTTTCTTGAACATGACAATGAGTTCACTGTACTAAAATGGCCCCCATAGTCACCAGATCTCAACCCAATAGAGCATCTTTGGGATGTGGTGGAATGGGAGCTTCGTGCCCTGGATGTGCATCCCTCAAATCTCCATCAACTGCAAGATGCTATCCTATCAATATGGGCCAACATTTCTAAAGAATGCTATCATCACCTTGTTGAATCAATGCCACGTAGAATTAAGGTAGTTCTGAAGGCAAAAGGGGGTCCAACACCGTATTAGTATGGTGTTCCTAATAATTCTTTAGGTGAGTGTATACACATATATATATACATATATGCACACATACAAAATGAACATAGAGTAAAGTAATTAATAGTCACATAGGCCGTAAAAAAATGAGTGAGCTGCCCATCGACCAGTTCAAAACATGGCATCTGGCCGATGTCCATATAATACAAAGCGAGGTGGTAGTCACAAGACACATCCTACCCTAATGATTTCCTCCTTGGAGCTGAGCTGATTGTTACATACATAGAAGTTTAGCCTCTCCTAAAGGTCTTCAGTGTGCGAAAAGCATGTAAAACCTCAGCCCTTAAAAATGCAACCTAGTACCAGCCCTGTACAGCCTTGATAACTGAAGAATAACAGGGGCCTGTATATGCTCACTAACTACATAACAAGGTATATCACTACATTTAAAGGGAATAATTAAAGGGAAAAAACCACTAAAAATCAACCTGACCACTTAATGTATTTGACAATAACCCCCCTTCATAGCTTATCTATATGGTAACACAACCAATCCAATAAATGCAGAGATTTACAGTACATGTACTAATAATGTATTGTTTTTAACATGCAATAAGATGGTTAAAGAGCAGGGTACAAAACATTGTGCTTGATACGGTTGATTCTTACAAAGATCCATGCCAGATTTCACATAATGTATGTAAAATGTTATTTTCTTCAATTTGTTTTTATTTTGCCCTTGTAGATTTACATATATAAATAATTATACAGTATTGTCAGGTTGTTTCTATATGTTCTATACTACAATTACCTCTTAGAGGATGTTCACACACTGCCAAACTTCACTGTCAAAAACCACCTGCGGCCTTGCAGAATCTGCCTACCATTGTTTTCAATGGGAGACCGCAATTTATGGCCTATTCTCTGTCAGCCGGTGACTTTCTGGTGTGGAATCCGTGTCAAATTCTTTCTGCAAAATCCACTATGTGAATGGCCCCTTAAGGATAATTAGATCAAGAGAGGACACAGAAAGAGTTTGTTCATTATCTTATTTCACTTCTATAACCTTGAAGGTTTATTATAAAATTCAGACCCAAAGTGTTCCCAAACCACCCCCCCCCCCCCCCCATCAAATAAGAAAATATTTATAAGACTTCAACCCTCATACACTGTCTTGGTACAGCTCTTCTATATTACCTGTAATATTGTGGAAATTGTGTTAACATAAACCATTTACCATATAGGAAGCAGTTGGTTTCAGCAAACTTCTGCTACCCAACATTATTTTACCTATCTGATGTAACCGGTGAAACATGTCTATGTTTCCTCAGTCTTAAAAAGAGGTTCAGTGACTTATATATCTCCCTATATCGAAGCCCATACAAACAAGGCGATGCAGCTTTAGGCAGGACAAGCAATACATTGCAGATTGTCTGTGTTATCCATAATCCTGTTCTTAAGCCAATGACTTTACCCATATAGAGCAATGACTCCGAAAGCAGCAGGAGAAGTGGGCTCAAATAAAAGAACAACATGGTGTGATGCAATAAAAAAGTTATACTGGCTCTCGAAGACGGGCTTTTCCAGATTCCCGTTTCCCTTGTTTTATAGTATATAACAATATAACAGCAAAAAATTAAAGAGAAAAGCAATAGAAAAACAATTACAAAGAGCATATAGCAAAGTTTCAATGCATCATCTCCATGTAACGCCATGAGTAAGATCACCGGTAAGGAACATTGTTCAAGGGGACATGGTCCAGGTTTTTGTGTAAAAAACAAGGCTAAAAAGAGGACTGCCGGGAAGAAAAAGGATGAAAACCAAAGCAGGATTAACAATTTCTTTGTTTTCTTTGCAGGAAGTATCAATACATAGTGAAGAGGCCATAAAACTGCTAAGTAAGTGTCTACCACCATTGATGCTGTGGTGAGGACTCCTCCCCAGTAGGTAACAGCCAACAAGTAGAGAAAAAGGATACATACATATTTAGGGATCTTCCGGTCCATCACATTGCATATCGCAGTAACCGTATATAACATGAGGTATATTAAGTCGTAGAGTACTATATTTCCCAGTAGTAAGAACCTTGTTTCCTTGCGCATACTGATGTTGGAGTAAATAGAGAAGAGTATAGAAGGAGTAAAGAAAAGTGCTATCACACAGCAAGAGATTGTTGGTATAAGAAACAAGTGCATTTCCGAATAGGATGGGTAAATTATCCATTCTTGTATCATGTAATGCATTGGTGGGTCAATCTTAAAGGTGCCGTTGACATGGGCCTCTCTGTGCAGCATGATTGAAGCGTTGACTATTTTTGTCAGGCTGCATTCTGACATGTTCATGGTTGTTCTCCTCAGAGTGAACCTCCTTCCTTGGCAAACTTTTCCCAAAAGTCTCATTCCTCAGTTTCATCTGTCCAAGCGCTGCTGGATATGAGGTTGATTTTCGAGGATAGCTTCATCATCAGATTTTCTTCTATTTAAGAGATGTCTTAAAATACGCTGTCATTCAGACCTATGAGAAGAGACATCTCTGAGTTGTGTCTCCAACATTACATGGTTGTCTTTGTTAAACAGTTAAGTCTCCAATCTCTCCACTATAATAACAAGGAGACAGATGGGAAGGCTACCTGATTACACAGATATGTCCAATAGATCAGGACATTCCATGTGCACTAGGCCACTGAAGCCATGATATTGTACCTATTAACCATAACAGACGGCAGGATATATCAGCTCCATTCAATATAATCAATATTACATTTAGCTTTTTCTCTCTCTAAGGTGTAACCGTGCTATGGACTATAATAGATTTTGACAGGCAGTACAAGGCACATAACATTTGTACACAGGCCTGATATCATGGCGCCTCGAAAAGAACACTCAATAATTTTCTGTGTATTCATGAGAGCAAACCAGTAGGAAAGGAACATCCTTTATTTAACAAAACACATGGTATGAAATCAGATTTCCAAGAAACAAAATTCAGATTAGCTGAAGGCAGGTTGCTTAAAGTGGAAAGCAATTTGTAATGTTAAGGAATATTAATATACTTTACATTTTAACTATTATCATATAGGAGTAGCTGGCCAACACAAGAAAAGAAATCCCTAAAGTGCCATTTCCTGGTCCTCCTGTAGGATAACATTAAAGTCTTTAGACTCTTTCACTTTTTTACATTTCCCCCAAGTTTTCCCCATTAATCTGCACTCAATACCCCATAATGAGAAGGTGAAAACATTATTTTAGAATTGCATAATTTTGTTTGCAAATATATTAGAAAGGGGAAAATAAAATTTTTGCCCTGGATCTAAGTATTAAAACCCTTTACTATGACACTTGAGCTCTGGGGGCCTCCCATTTCCCTTGATCATCTTTGAGATGTTTCTGTACCATGATTGGCATCTACCTCTAGCAAATTCAGGTGACTGGACATGATTTGGAAAGACATACCCCTGTCTATATGAGGTCTCACAGCTGACAATGAATATCAGAGAAAAAAAAATGCAGAGCTGCTTGCAAATATCACACATGATCTGTAGATGTCACACATGATTGTGTGCATGCACAGATCTGGAGAAAAGTACAAAAAAATCTTCTCCACTATAAGTTTCCAAAAGGAAGAAGTTTGGAACTACCAGGACTCTTCCGAATGCCAGCCACCTCACCAAACGAATTATTCTGGTGAGAAGGGCTTTGATAAGAGAGGTGATCAAGAACCCAATGGTCACTCTGGTTAAGCTCCAAAGATCCTCCAGAAGGTAAACCATCACTGCAGCACTCCACCAATCTGTGCTTTATGGCTACGTGGCCAGAAAGAGCCTTTCCTCAGTAAAAGACACATGAAAGCCAGCCTGGAGTTTGCAAAAAAAGCAACTAAAGGACTCTCAAACTGTGAGAAACAGGATTCTCTGATCTGATGAAACCAAGATTGAACTTTTTGGCTTCAAATCTAAATGACATGTTTGGAGAAACCTAGGCACTGCCTAATACCATCCCTACACTGAAGTATGGTGGTGGCAGCATCATGTTGTGGGGGTGTTTTACAGCAACTCAGACAGGGAGACTTGGCAGAGTTGAGGGAAAGCTGAAGTACAGAGATATTCTTAATAATAATCTTTATTTATATAATACCACCATATTCCATAGCATTTAAAAATTCGGAGGGTTCATGTACAAAATAAAACACATCACAAAGTTACCGGCTAATATACAACTGAAACACTAGGAGAGCACCCTGTTCGGCAGAGATTATGATATATGAGGAAGTAGGGGGGGGGGGGGGGGGTGACACAAAAGGTAGTTTTTTGCTATATTAAGTGGTCCTGCCATCTTTGTACTAAAGGGAGTGGTGTAGGTCGATCTGCTTGTGCCTAGTGCTTTGGATGTGAGGATTACTGTCAGAAAATCGAGTTCAAGTCTGAAGAATAAGAGTTGGGAGAGGAGGGGGTTACTAAGGTAAGAGTCAGTTTAGGAAGCATCATAAGCCTGCCTAAAAAGATGTGGAGGATTTTAAACTTAGAACACTAGAAGAACTAGCATGAGTAGGGTGGTAGATGTAAGTGAGGGACGAGATATATTGAGATGCAGCACTGTGGAGAGCTTTGAGGATGAGAAGTTTGAACTGTATTCTGTGGTGGATGGGCAACCAGTGAAGTGACTAGCACAGGATTGAAGAATGAGTGTAGTGGGTAGACAGATGAGCCTGGCTGCGGTATTTAGGATAGACTAAAGGGGGGCGAGTTTAGTGAGAGGAAGATCAATTAGTAGTGAATTACAGTAGTCAAGATAAGAATGAATCAAAGCAACAAGAGTTTTGCCTGTTTCCAACGTAAGAAATGGGCGGATGCTGGAGATGTTCTTGAGGTGCAGAGGACAAGAGTGTGTGTAAGTGATTGGATATGTGGAACAAAGGAAAAATCCAAATCAAACATGACCCCAAAAAAGCAGGCATGCTGCCCAGGAGATATGATAGTAGTGCAGACTGAAATTGAAATATAAAGTTTAGGTGGGTTAGTAGATGGGGAAAGACAAGAAGTTCCGTTTTTAAAAGCTCAGTTTTAGATACAGACAGGACATGATATTAGAGACAGCTGCCAGACAATCACTGGTGTTTTTGAATAAAGAAGGGGTGATATCAGGGGATTAATTTTATAGATGGGTGTCATCAGCATAGAGATGATACTAAAAACCAAATATACTGATATTCTGTGTGATTGGGGAGAGAGAGAAGAGTATAGTACCTAGGACTGATCCCTGAAACCCCAACATCAAGAGGAAGAGGAGGAGAGGTAGATCCAGCAAACGATACACTAAAGGAGCCGCCAGAGAGAGAGCAGTGTCCAAATTGAGTGGAGCATGGTGTGAAGTAGTTTTTGGTCTACCATATCAAATGCTGCAGAGAGATCCAGAAGAATCAGTAAAGAATATTTGCTATCCCTTTTTGCTCTCAGGAGATCATTTAGTAAGTGTAGTGTCTGTAGAGTGGAGAGGGTGAAAACAAGATTGTAAGGGGTCAAGAAGAGAGTTTGCACAAACGTAGCTTACAGTGTTAAGCAAGAGTAGACTAGACGTTCCAGGAGTTTAGAGATGAAGGGAAGGTTAGAAACAGGTCGTTAATTAGCAGCGCAGGTCGGGTCAAGAGATGTTTTTTTTTGTAGTGGGTTTATAATAGAACATTTGAAAGAGGATGGAAAGATACCAGAAGAGAGAGGTTAAATATTGTAGTATAGTGAGTAATGACAGCTGGGAAGAGGGACTGGAGAAGGTGTGAGGGAATAGGATCACTGCTGCAGGTGGTGGGTCAAGAAGAAGCCTTGAGACTTCTTTATCTGTCATAGGGTTGAAACAGGAGAGAGAGCACAAGGAGGTTACCAATCTTGTCTCTGAAGTAAGTGGCCAGGTCATCAGAACAGAAATTAAAGATGGACATGTGAAATTTTAGACTTAGAAGGGAGTGAAACGTGTCAAGGACTCATTTTGGGTTATTTGAGAGTGCAGAGATGAGAGAGGTGAAGTAGTTCTGTTTGGCAATGTTGTGGGCAGAGTTGTAGGATTTAAGCATACATTTATAATAGAGGAAGTCTGCTGATATTTGTAATTTTCTCCATAAGCATTCTGCACATCTGGAGCACCACTGGAGACAACGTGTTTCAGGCATATGCCAGGGTTGCTGTGTTCTGTGTCGGGAGGGTCAGATTGATATTGGAGCTGCTTCATCCAGGGTGGTGGTTGAGGGTAAAGTATTGGCAGCCAGGCCCAGACAGGAGAGGGAAGAGATTGGGGTAAGAGCTAACTGTAGGGTGTCAATGTTTTCCTGGGAGTAAATGGTGTGTAGGTTCCTATAAGTGTGAAAAATAGGAAGAGAGGAGGTTATAGGAAGAAAATCAGAGGCTGATGGGGAGATAGGATCATCAATGGGGATATTAAAATCACCCATAATAAAAGTTGGTGATTCAGAAGGTAGGAAGTGAGAAAGCCAGGCAGCAAAGTGATCCAAAAATTGGTGGGAGGAGCCTGCGGGACCATAGACAGCAGCAACTTGCAGAGGGAAAGGACGGAAGAGTCTGATGGTATGGATCTCAAAAAAGGTGAATGTGAGAGAGGGTACAGGAGGAATGACCTGAAATGTGCACTGTGGAGAAAGATGTATGCCTAATCCTCTACCATGCCTTTTATCAGGTCTGGGGGTATGGGAGAAGTCCACCATATGATAAGGCGGCAATGAAAGCAGTGTCAGAATGTTGAAGCCAGCTTTCTGTAAGGGCCAGTAAGTTCAGAGATTGTGAGGGGAAGAAGTCTTAGATTGTAGGGAGCTTGTTACACACTGACCATGCGTTCCAGAGAGCACAGTTAAACGAGACAGGGGAAGATGTACAGTGAATATTAAAGAGGTTGCCTGGGCTTTTACTATTGATGACCTATCCTCAGTATCCTCAGGATAGGTCATCAATATCAGATTGGCTATATTGATCAGCTGTATGAGGAGATGGTGTGCACAGTGTGCACACCATAGTGTGGATAGGTCATCAATAGTAAAAGCCCAGGCAACCTCTTTAATATTCACTGTACATCTTCCCCTTTTCTCTTCCTGTCCGCTGGGGATGTCTATAGTCTTTGTTCTTTGGTGCTGTCTATGGTTGTTATGGGATTTTTTCAGGAGGCTTTTTCAGATGAAGTAACTCGAAAACTTGCTAGTTACACCATTCTCTAATAAATAAAATTAAATTGTGTGACAGTACAGTTAGTCTGTATTTATATCCCTATATAAAAGGGATATTCCAGTTAAATGGAGTTATCTGCAATCCACAGGCAAGGGGATTGCATTTGCCCTGCTGCTCCATTCATTTTGGATCAGTGATGGTTCCAGGGGCCATGCAACCATTGATCTATAAGGTATACCCTATCCACACTTCATCTAACTGGAAAACCGCTTTTAAAGGGTTGTTGCACAAAGACAACCCCTTTTGCAATGTAGCTGGCCTCGATGATCATGGAATGGCATTCATAGTTATACATGGTGGCCATTCCATGAATAGCTGACAGAATGGGTCTGCTGGAGAAAGTGCCTCTGATATCATACTTAGTGACTGCCTCCCCTAGCTCATAGAGGGAAATCCGAACCCCTCACCTTTATGATATTCATATGCCCTAATAGAGTTTATAAAAAGGGTCTGTCTTCATAATTCATAATCATAAAAATCACAATTAAAAAGGTTAGGCAAACAAGACAGTAACCCCCAGCAAAGTTACAAATAGACAGTCGTATCATAATAGTGAAATGTTTTTGGCATCATATGGTATCTATATTATTCCATCTATTAAAAAATTTGCACTATTTGCATAAAAAAAAGAGAGGAGAAGAGGAAAATATCATATTGCGTGAGCAAAGGCTTCATATATTTTATTCTAATATCTTTTATACTGTGTGTACAGTACACAAAGTTCCTGACCATTGTCTGAGATAATCTAATAAAACCCATTTCACTCATCAGACACTAGTCTATTAAACGGTTATTGGTACATAGACAATAGCTGCCAGAACCATATAGAGGACTATGAGATTTAGGCCTCTTTCACACTACAGTATGTTGCATTCAGTGTTTTGCGTTCCGTTTTTCACGGATCCGTTGTTCCGTTTTTTGCTTCCGTTGTGGTTCCGTTTCCGTTCCGTTGTTCCGTTCCGTTTTTCCGTATGGCAAATACAGTATACAGTAATTTCATATAAAAAATTGGGCTGGGCATAACATTTTCAATTGATGGTTCCGCAAAAAACGGAACGGATACGGAAGACATACGGATGCATTTCCGTATGTGTTCCGTTTTTTTTGCGGCCCCATTGACTTGAATGGAGCCACGGACTGTGATTCTCGGCCAAATATAGGACATGTTCTATCTTTTCAACGGAACGGAAAAACGGAAATACGGAAACGGAATGCATACGGAACACATTCCGTTTTTTTGCGGAACCATTGAAATGAATGGTTCCGTATACGGACCGTATACGGAACGCAAAAAACGGACCGTATACGGAACGCAAAAAACTGTAGTGTGAAAGAGGCCTTATAGTTATTGTACTTAGAAGCTTTGAGCACCTCTACATAATGTTCTTTCACTTCTCAATCATCACATGTAGCATACATCTATTTAACATACATATTGTTTGCACATTGCTGGCAAAATCCAATTGCAATTCACTGTAATGACAAAGAAAACACATTTACAATATCAGTGTTGATAAGAGAAGCTGCAGCTCTCTAACATGGCGGGTTCTTCTCTTAGCAAGTCATTTTAATAAAAATTAAGATAAATATAATTTATATTTAATGGGGTGGTTGGAGAAAGAGACATTTGGCAAACAAATAAAAACTAATGGCAACCTTTCTTCCTTGTTAGGCTGAACAAATATTACAAATAATATGTTATTACATTTTCATTGAACATCCACTATGCCTCTGCTCAGTCATGTGAAGAATACACTAATGTGTAAACATTCTCTGTACAGGGACTGCACAACCCTAATGAAATGGCCCTATAGTAAAGTTAAAGTGCCCATTTACTGGAGTGTACACATAAGCTGCTTGCTGCTCCCTTAAATGTTTTTTTTAGGACTCAGGATAGGCCAACAATATCAGATTGGTGGAAGTCCGATACAACCCATACCCCCACAATCAGCTGCTTCGGGCAGAGATCAGTGCCTGAAACTAGAGTGTGTACAGAGCTGGAAGCAGAAGGCTTCATACATTGTGTAGTGACTGTGCTGGTGAACAATGTGCCGGAAACTACACAAGTACATTGTATAGTTTCTGGTCCAGGAGGCTGGTTGAAACAGCTGATCGGTGGGAATGCAGAGTGTTAGACCACCACTGATCTGATATTGATGACCTATAACGAGGATAGGCGATCAATATTTAAGTATTGGAAAAACGGGTTTTGGCTGGACAAAAGCCAGTGCATGCAGCAGTCTTTGGCCAGGTTCCCAACAGATCCCATTATAGTCAATGTGATCTGACTGAGAACGGCAGTACCCAACTAAACTGGATCCAGTGAACTTCAACAGGCTGTTCTCTGCCAGGACAGCCTGCCTGACCAGTTCAATGGAGGCGTGAACCTAACCTTATAGCTTTTCAGTAAGGAAAAGTTAATGTAAAACCAGTAAACTCCTAAGCACCATAGCTGAGCTACTAGGCCTCGGAGAAACTGCAAGTAGCACCCCAGCGTTTCTAGACAGCCCTGCAGTAACTTGCACACATACGCCCCTATATTCTAGACTATTAGGTTTGCGAGTATGTCATCTGGTGAGTGAGAGTAGGTGGTAGTGTTGGGGCTGAAGATGTGATGAATGGTGTGGGATGGATGTGAAGGTGCTCCATGAACTGGGTACTTAGTTTGGTCTCACATGGGTTGCTTCTTCTGACTCACTTTAAATGGCTGAATTAGCAGCTTTTATAAATGTCTTTTAGCAAAACTAAGAAAGCAGGTGCTCTGAATGCATTATATTAGTCATAATCTCCACCTACACTTCCAGATGACTAATTGCACTGCGTAAAAAAAGCTTTAAACCTCATAAATCTGTTTATGCCGGTACATCAAGGTTTTTTACTAGGTTATTTTAAGAATTTATGGTTCGAATGATCAGCTGTGCACACATGTTATAACACAATGTTAGATGACAAGTCAGAAAAGAGGACTTGTATTTCTCCGAGACACCTACCGGTAATCAGGATTTCAGGTTTCTGTCAAATGTACACTGATCTCAAGTGGCTGGTCAGTGTCAGTATAACACTGGCATTACCATGTAATGCAATATGACTATAGGGTTGCATTGTATTTTAGAAGCAATTAAAAAAATTCCTGGTATAGTCCCCTGGTGGGACTATTAAGTAGTTAATAAAAAAAGTATTAAAAATGCATTTTTTCCATTGAAGATACGCTTTTCAATGAAAAAAATAGCAAAAATAAAATTCCCCACAAGTTTGGTAGAGCTCTGCACTACACAAATATCATGTAAATTATCCCCTATGGTTAACGCCGTCGCCCTATGGTTAACGCAAGTTGTCCCACAAAAATCAAGCTCCCACGCAATTTCATATAAAGAAAAATTCTAAAATTTTGGGTCTAAAAGGGATTTTATTGCACAAAAGTAGTAAAACCTATATGTATTTGGTATTGCTGTAATCGCACTGACCTAGAGATTAAAGATATTATGTTATTTATGCTGAAAAATGGCAGTATTGCTGTTTTTTCCCATCTCCCTCCCAGAAAGAGTTAATAAAAGTTAATCAGAAAGTTATGTGTACCCGAAAATTAAATGTTACAACTCGTCCTGCAAAAAACAAGCCCTCATTCAGCTACATAGACAAAAAAATAAAAAAAAGTTAATATTATCAGTTAGGCCTCTTTCACACGGGTGTCCCGGATTTGCTCCGGATGCGTCGCATGTGCATTACAGAAAACCCGCTCGAGGAGTCACGCGATTTCAGTCAGTTTTGACTGTGATTGCCTTCTGATGTTCAGTTATTTCCACGCGAGTGCAATGCGTTTTGCATGAGAAAAAACTGAATGTGGTACCCAGACCCGAACCCGGACTTCTTCACTAAATTTCGGGTTTGGGATCAGTGTTCTATTCATTTTATTATTTTCCCTTATAACATGGTTATAAGGGAAAATAATAGCATTCTTAATACAGAATTCTTACTAAAATGTGGCTTGAGGGGTTAAAAAAATATAATAATTAACTCACCTTATCCTCTTGTTTGCGCAGCCGGCATGTCTTCTTTCTTCTTCTTTCAGGACCTGCAAAAGGGCCTTTGATGACGCAGTGACGTCAGCGCAGGTCCTGCTGAATGAACATAGAAGATCCTTACGTCATCAAAGGTCCTGAAAGAAGAAGAAAGAAGACATGCCGGTTGCGCGAAGAAGAGGATAAGGTGAGTTAATTATTATTATTATTTTTTAACCCCTCAAGCCACATTTTAGTAAGCATTCTGTATTAAGAATGCTATTATTTTCCATTATAACCATGTTATAAGGGAAAATAATACAGTTATTAGACTTTAATGGGGTTGCTCCTCCCTATCATCTCCTAGCAACCATGCGTGAAAATCGCACCACATCGGCACTTGCAATTTTCACACAGACCCATTCATTTCTATGAATTTAAAATACTCAGTAGATGCCCCTATAGTGCCTGCCAATAATGTGCCAGTAATAAGTGCCCCCAATAATGTGCCAGTAATAAGTGCCCCCAATAATGTGCCAGTAATAAGAGCCCTCATCACGTGCCAGTAATAAGAGCCCCCCAACGTGCCAGTAATAAGAGCCCAGCCCCCCATCATGTGCCAGTAATAAGAGCCCCCCATTGTGTGCCAGTAATAAAAGCCCACCAATGTGCCAGTAATAAGAGCCTAGCCCCCCATCATGTGCCAGTAATAAGAGCCCCCCCATTGTGTGTCAGTAATAAAAGCCCACCAATGTGCCAGTAACAAGAGCCCCCATCATGTGCCAGTAATAAGCCCTCCCCATCATATGCCAGTAATAAAAGCCCCCCATTATGTGCCAGTAACAAGAGCCCCCCATCATGTGCCAGTAACAAGAGCCCCCCACGTGCCAGTAATAAGAGCCCCCTCAATGTGCCAGTAACAAGAGCCCCCCATGTGCCAGTAATAAGAGCCCCCATCACGTGGCACTAATAAGAGCTGCCATCATGTGCCAGTAACAAGAGCCCCCCATCATGTGCCAGTAATAAGAGACCCCCCAATGTGCCAGTAACTAGAGCCCCCATCATGTGCCAGTAACAAGAGCCCCCCCAATGTGCCAGTAACAAGAGCCTCCCCATTATGTGCCAGTAATAAGAGTCCCCCCAATGTGCCAGTAACAAGAGCCCCCATCACATGCCAGTAATAAGAGCCCTCATCACGTGCCAGTAATAAGAGCTCCCCAACGTGCCAGTAATAAGAGCCCAGCCCCCCATCATGTGCCAGTAATAAGAGACCCTCATTGTGTGCTAATGTGCCTGTAAAACTATTGTACATTTAAAAAAAAAAAAAACACTTATACTTACCTCCATGTTAGCGATGGGATGCAGGTCTCTTCTGGCCTGTGTCCCACACTGTACGGCTCGAGAGGCGTGATGGCGTTATTGCGCCACCTGTGCCGGCCTCTGATAGGCTGCCAGCCTAGTGCCTGCAGTATATCAGAGGAAGGGGAAGGGACACGCTTCTCCCTCCCCTGCACCGTCGCACTAGCACAGGCATTTGTATCTCTGTCCTGAGGACGGCGATACAGATGACTATGGAGATGAGCACAATGGAAGCGTTCATCTCCCTGTGCCCTGCGGCCGCCCTGAGCTGCTCAGTTGGGGGAGCACATGGGGGGCACAGCGCGATGCAGGGGGGCTGTGGCCCCCTCTGACCCCCCTTGGCGATGCCACTGGGTACATGGGAATTTTTTCTCATCTTTATGCTCTAGAGAAGACTTCGCACAGAAGGTGTTATGGACTTAAACTCTTCAATGACCTCGTTATAAGTAGCCCACCAAGCCAAGTCCTGCTCAATATATAATATCATGAGTGCATCCAGGCGTTCTTGGGACATTGTACTCCTCGGTTTGGTTTTTACATGTGTCAGTTTTGAAAAGGCTCTTTCACATGAACAGCTTGTCACAGGTAACACTGTAAAGCACTGAACACACTTATACAAAGCATTAAATGTGTTGGATCGATAATGTGAATCTTTAAACCAATCAAGCCACTCTTTGATGGTATTTGTGGTGCAACCTTTAGGAGTAGGTCCATCATACACCCTTAGCAGTGTGCAGGGCCGGTGGAAGGATTTTTGCCAACACAAGCGAAGCTACATTTTGGCGCCCCCCCCCACCCATGCTTCTCCTCTCTGTGGTCCTGGTATCTTCTCTCTGCTTCAGACAATGGCTGGTTTAAGGACCATATTTTTCGCCCTCTAAGACACACCTAGGTTTTAGAGGAGGATAATAAGAAAAAAAGATTTTCCATTACACCTCAGGTCAGACCAGCAATCAGACCCCCAATGATAATCAGACCTCAGCTCACAGCCCCAATCAGACCCCCAATGTTAATCAGACCTCAGATCAGAACCCCATGTCAGACATCATCCCCCAGCCATCAGCCCCCAATGTCAGCCATCAGACCCCACATGTCACATTTCTCCCCCTTCATGTCTCATTTTTCCGCCCTCCCCCAGGGTGCGCCCTAAGGCGGCCGCTTGGTCTGCCTTATGGTAGCACCGGCCCTGGCAGTGTGGCTTCTGCTTCCAATTCATCCACTGACACCTTAAATTTGTTGGCAAGGATTTCTATGTCACCTTTAGGAATCTCCAAGCTTAGCAGTTTTGATACTGCAGTTACAATATTACATGACTGTTCAAATCGCTGGTCAATACCAGTTATCAATGAATCCATAGTGATACTGAGACTGTGCTGCTGCTGCATAAGAAGGACAGAAGGTTTTCTCTTCCTAACTGGCAGAATGGCGATATTATTTTCGGCACACTTTTTTTTCACAGTCATGGAAAATGGACTGAAAATAATCTGGGTCACTTCTCATGGAGACCAAGGAGCTTTTCACCACTGTCATTGGAGTAAGCAAGTTGAGATTTGATGCTTGCAGAGTCTTGCTAACTTTTACCACCATTTGGAGAATAGGGTACATCATGTGCAGAGCAAAGATAAACTTGAAAGACTTTAATTCACAAATAAGGCCCCTTGCTTTTATTTTAGCATCAGCTAAGCGACTTGATTCGATGATCTCATTTAAAGCCTGTAAAATAACTGAAACGTTTTCTTTTACTGCAGCCACTGCTTCTGCTCTGCATGCCCACCTTGTGTTTGACAGTGACTTTAGAGTCTTCACCTGAGTTCCTACTTCTTGAGAAATCTTCTCCATTACAGCATGTCTCACAGGACTTCCCTCCATGAAGGCATAAAGAGTCTGCATAATGCCAAAGAAGTCAAACACTGTTCTGTTTTGTCCACTTGAGGTGCGTGCATCAACTAGGACAAGGTTTAAACAATGTGCATAGCAGTGTACATAGAGTATTTCATGGTTTTTTCTTTATATTTCATTGAACACCTGCAGTGCATCCAGACATAGTAGATGCTCCATCAAAGCACATAGAGATCACTGATGACCAGTCGCTTTTAATAGTTTCAAGAACATTATTTATTTGGTCAAAAATCAACTAAGCAAACTACATTTAAGAACCTTTGAATTGAAACAAAATGCTCAACTAGACTTTTCTGTTCATTATTAAAATATCGTACTACAACAGACATCTGTTCATGGTGTCCACAGTCAGCAGTGTCATCTGCATTTATTGAGATCATTTTTCCATCTATTGCTGACACCATTTTTTGTTGCATAATATTATGTAAGGTCATAATTAAATCATTCTGGATGCAGTGAGGAGATTCTTGCAAATGTCTTTGCATGACAGGATCATATTTTTTTAGTAGATTGACAATATTTAGAAATAAACCTCTCTTGTGGCTATCGGTTTTTTCATTGTTACCTCGAAATGGTCTGCCACCTGTTGCCAAACACCGAACAATGTCAATCCTTCGATTCATGAGATTTCTGTTCTTGCACCTTTCTTCTTCTTTTTTTGATAGATAAACCATCTTGCTCTCATCTAGTAACACATCAATGGGTTTTCCTTCACTAAGGCTTGACCATGCAGAAGTGCTCAGCATATGAGATTTGGATTGTTGGTGAGTTTTAAAACATTCATTAGCCCTGTGCCAGTTTCTAAATCCCTTTTCAATAAAAGCTGGGTCAGCGTGACCTTTCTGTGCTGCATCATTAGAAGAAAAGCAACGGCAGTAGAAACTAAATGCTGCATCTTTTGCTGGACTGTTTTCGAGCCACCGGTATTTTCCACACCAATCACCCTGAGCATTTCTTTCTTTATTCCCTATTTTAGTTCTCGGAAACATGCTCAGTTTTGGCTGATAAGGGCCTCTAGCTACTCGATTCTGGCGTTCAAATCAGTTTTGGGGATTACTACAGACTGGATCGTCAGCTGCTATGTTTGATTGCTTTGTTGAACAAAGACCTGAACTAAAATATGTAATGTCTTCTGTTTGGTCCTGACCTGCCGCTTGGCACTCACTGGAACTACACATTGGTTCTGGTTTATCAGTTTGTATGTCTGATGGCTTTGAATATGAAGTGCTATGTTCTGAACTAAAAAAATAACATCCTCAGCTTCATCAAGACTTGACGCTTGTAATACACTGCTACACACTGAGTCATCAATTGGTACATTTACTGATCGGAACCAACCGAAATATCTTCTTCTGCACTTTTATCAGGAACATACTCGGGCACCGAGTCTGAGGTATTGGCTTTTTTTTGTTTCTTGATAACAAACCGGTCCATATTTTGGAATTCTGTATCTCACAATTACTGTTTTCAGGATAACAGACTGTGTATACAGGGCCGGCTCCAGGTTCATGTGGGCCCTTGGGCGATAAATCCCAGTGGGCTCCCATGAGGCATTTTTTTTACATTGACATGTCCCCCTGTGGCTCCCACACGGTATAATGACCCCCAGTGGCCCCTATACAGTATAATGACTACTAGTGGCCCTTCACACAGTATAATGACTACTAGTGGCCCTTCACACAGTATAATGAACCCCCAATTCCCCCCCCCCCCACTGTATAATGACCCACTGGGGGTCATTATACTAAATGGAGGGTCAATGGGGATCATTATACTAAATGGGGGGCACTGGGAGTCATTATACTGTGTAAGGGGCCCTCACAGTGTGATGAATGACCCCCCAGTGGCCCCCTCACATACCTATCATTGCAGGAGAGCAGGGGAGCTGGCAGTCCTGTCCGTCACTAACCGGAGCTTCTCTCCGGCGGCCCGTGCAGCAGTGAGCCAGGCCTGGAGGAGAGAAGGAGATGTGCAGTGATATAGCTAGAATTGACTGGGCCCCACAGCAAATTTTTGTACGCCCCTCCCCCCATGTGTGTTCACATCACGTTTTTTTCTATTGGTTTGATATATACAAATGTGCAGCACTCCACGTTTTTGTATCCTGCAGAGTCAAGTAAAAAATGCATACGTTAACGTATATGTTTTTTCTACCATGGAACTGTATGGTGAACGGACGCCACTGTGCGGCATCAGTCTGAGGCATCTGTTAATGTATGCATTTTTGGTATACATTAAATGGATGGCACAAATGGGATGTGAACCCAGCTCTAGTGTCAGAATAAGCACCAGTACACAGCGGAGCAGCGTGGCGGAGAGGGGAAGGCCGCCATGTACTGACAGAGCACTGCCTGGTCCTGGTGGTCAGGGATGAGGACTATGCTTCCCAAGGATCATTTTCTACTGGGAAATACAGGGCACAGTATAATACACTAGAATCTTTATATTATAAAGATATTAGCCCTATTTATTATATAGAAATACGTCTAGGTTAGGCGTATTTCTGACACAGATTGTGGCGCAAAGGTCCTTAGCACCGCAATCTGTATCTTTTCCCGCTCATGCCAGGTCTAAAAAAAGTGGTGTGGGCATGGAAGGGGATACAGTTAACGCCATGCAGTTATTGGATACCACCGCCATATAGTGATAACACCGCCATACAATGATAAAACCACCATACAGTGACCGGATAAAAGGGTATAAGAGGGCACAGTACAGGGAATGACTATGGGCACTGCACAAGGTGTGGTAAGAGGGCACAATGCAGGGTATAAAAGGGGTACAGTACAGGGTGGGGGGCACAGTCACATGACCCTGTGATGTTAGAAGGTCCTTATGGTGAATGCTGTTCAGATGCCACCATAATGAGAGGCAGAGGAGTGAGACAGGGGCCCTGGATGGACAGGAGGGGTGGACACAGCAAGTAGGTTGAAGGGGCTCTGCGGGGGATTCATACAAGAAGTAGTGGCAGGAGGTCTGTGCATGGCAGCAACAGGAGATAGGGGGGTGAAACAGGAGCTCTGGATACATGAGGGAGGAAAGGAGACAGCAGGGGCCCCTTGAGGATGAGATAGGACAGGATATGTGGGGGGGGGGGGGCAGGTGTCTGTGGGACAGAAGTCCCCCCCTTCTGTCCCACAGACAAGAGACAGTCACAGTGCAGACTCACTCACAGACTGTCCTCACACTTCTCTGCTCCAGCCCTCCGGTCTCTCTCCTCAGGTAGCATGTGTCCTGTGTAGAGGGGGCGTGTCCTGTGTAGAGGGGGCGTGTCTGAGTCTCTGCAGCTAAGAGGGCCCACCAGGGGGGTACTGCGTAAGTGAAATGACAGCAGTGAGAGCTTCCATCTGTATTGATGGAAGTGCTCATAGCAGCTCAGTGGGCCCCCCCAGGAGCATTGGGCCCCGGCACTTGCCCGGGGATGCCGGGTTATGACGCCGGCCCTGTGTGTATATCTTCCAAGTTTAAAACAGTCAGAAAAATCTGTATTTGAATCTTAACTAACTATGAATCAGTAGTAGGCAGTAGACGTTTGACCCTTTAGGTTAGATGATACAGCTGAGCCGCCCTGACTCTGAAAGTAAATTAATAATGCCTGGAGTGAAAAAAAATTCTGCAGCCTCATGAAGGGAGAAGAAATCATTTTTAAACTTACTTACTCTGCCTGGCTGCCGCCCGGAACCCGTCCTGGGAGAAAACGCTGGGCTCTGCTCTGGCACAGCCCTGTGACACCGCCGGTCCTCACCCTAGAGTTGCCGTGACTCGAACACGAACGCGTACGTTACAGGGGAGGTCTGGAGCAGGAGCAAATCCGTTCTTCTCTATGCGGCTCTTCCGCTCGCATAGTGAAGGATCGGATCAGGACAAAAAACACGGCAGACGCAGTGCAGCAGCACAGAGGTGACAGAACCTCAATGTTGAGGCTTGATTAGGGTGTGCCGAGGCACACCAAGCACACCCCGTGTGCACGCCTATGCCTGTGCTTTATTTCTGTGTTTCTATGGCTTTCCTTTTGGTTCTCCAGTTTCATCATACTCACTCAAAAACATACTGATAGGTTGATTTGGAATTTAGCTTGTGAGCCCCAATGGGAACTTATCAGCTCTACTGACATGACTGTTTTAGTAAGTTTTAGTAAATATTTCTATTCCTCATGAAAAAAACTATGCTAGAGCACCTTTTATTAGAACTTTTTTCCTCAGTTTTTTCTCTTAGAAATGTATTAATACATTGGCAACTGGATGTTACCATTTCCCTTGTCTGTAGGGTGTGTCCCTACATACTGTTGTCAGCACAGATTGGGTCATAGCAGTCTCTGTAGGGAGATTACGCATTTACAAACTGAATGGTAACACCTATTTAGCCCATATCGGTGTTTATTGGATCTATATGGTAGGTAATCTTCTGTAAACTAAGCATTTCACTACATATGAATAAGAATGAAACCACAGAGTATCACACCAGTTATTTGGAAATGGCGTGTTGAGGAGACAGCTATGATTGCATGATGAAATGGAGGGAGGAGAACACATTGGCAGATGGAAGTGAAGGAGTGAAGGCCATTAGTCCTTAATAGTCCATGGACTATTTTCCTAGTGGATTTTTCTGTTGTTCCCTGTCAGGGGCATAGTTGTTGATGGGGGTTCTGGGAGTATGAATAGACCTTGGATTGTGATATGTTTTGTTTTTCCGTATGATTTTTTATTTTGGAACAACGTTCATCCAGGTATTATGGTTGGTGGTAGGAGTAGACCCTTGTATAAGGGGCATTGTGGGAAGCAGATGGCTAATGGCTGTTGACCCAAAATGACCTACAGGGTGCAGGAGGATTGTAGATAATGGTTTTAATTCTGAGACCCTATCATGTTCATGTTTTACCAGCTGACAGCAGAGATCTTAATAAAACAAAACCAGACAGAGGTCAGCAATCCACGTGAAGAGTTTCGATATTGCTGTAAAACAAAGATTTGCAGTGATGTTTTATTAGATTAAATGACTTAACAGGGTTCATCATGACTCCCTATGCTAGTTTTTGGCATTATAAAGTCACATGGCTACGTTTTGTGACCTCTTTAACCCCTTAGGGCTCATGCACATGACCGCATGTAGTTTGCGGTCTGCAAAAAACGGGTCCCTAAAAAATGCGGATGACGTCTGTGTGCATTCCATATTTTGCGTAACGAAACAGCTGGCTCCTAATAGAACGGTACTATCCTTGTCCATAATGTGGACAATAATAGAACATGTTCTATTTTTTTGCGGAACAGACATACGGACATGCGGAAATGGAATGCACATGGAGTAACTTCCGATTTTTTTGCAGACCCATTGAAATTAATGGTTCCACATACGGTCCACAAAAAAAATGGAACGAACACGGATAGAAAATATTATTTCCATCAGTGATTGTGAGCCAAAGTAGGAGCTAGTCAAAAACACAGAACAGGTGCAGATCTTTGCAATGTACCTTCTCTCTGAGTAGGTTTCACTGCTGGTTATGACTCACTATAGCCATAACTTTAATAATAGTGAAAAAAAATGAAAACTTTGGAAAAAACTAATTTTTTCTTTTTTATCGCCATATTCTGACCCAAATAACTTTTTTATTTTCCTGTGTGCAGAACTGTGTGAGGGTTCATTTTTTGCGGGGCGATCTTTACTTTTTATTGATATCAAATGAAAACGCCGGTCTTAATAACTTATTAAATGTGCCTCTAAGTTCCTATGGAGCCCTGCCACTCTCCATAGGAACTAATGTGCGGTAGCCTCTTGTCACTCAAAAAGGACAGAGGCTGCCGCACACTGCATCCGGCTCCCCCGATCCTCGCTAGGAGGAGCCAGTGCACAGCCAGGAGTGTGCGCTCCCGGTTTTTATCCTCACAGATGCTGTGGTCACATTTGACGACAACATATGAGGGATTAAATGTATGAGATCTACGTTATAGTCAATCGCATACATTAGCCCAGGGGGACTGCTGTTTAAAACAGCAGGCACCCGGCAGCTATAGTGCCCGGGTGCTATATTTTAAGTCCTGACCGCCAACATAAATAGTCGTAAAGCGGTCAAGAACAGGGTAAACATGCATGCTCCTAAATTTAGGCGCATGTGGCCTTTTTATGCTGCCCCCTTAACACTGGGGAGTGGAGGGGGGAGGGTTGGAAGTGTGGCAGCGGCCGGGCCATCTGCCCCTGCTGCAATGAGCAGGACACTGGGTCCCTGAGCCACTGCAGCCAGAAGTTCTGCCCCTTCCTGTTGGGGTTGCTATGCAGTGGGTCAGTATTTATGTGTAAGAGTTTGTGACGCCAATTGCAGCTTGCGCAGGTACTATAGCAGGGCCCTTTAAGATGTAATTGCTCATATACCAGGTGAGGAATGCCAGAGAGGGATAATGTCTCTGTGTAGTGTCAACGGTGTTTCCTACCTTGGTATGGCTGGACTCCTGAATCCTGGCTCACTTGCAATAAAATTGAGTGTGGTTAGCAGGAGTTTTGATGAAATAATTGAGATCCAGTCTGGTAATAAAGTCCAACTTGTCTTTACTGAATGGCAGCTATGATCCATACAAGTTACAGCATAAGTCTTGGGTCCCAGCAGGTTTTGGCAATATGTGGCAGGAATGTATCTATTCTGCTTCTGGTACATATGCCTAGTAGATCTGGCAGGTATCTATCTTCGGCTCTGTCTGTAGTCTTCTTTGTTTGGGCCTGACTAGCTGAGGAGGTACTTATCTTCTCCTGGTCTTGGGATCTGTACTCACAGGACTGCTCGCAGGGTATGGTGGTGTCTTCCTGGAGATCTATTGTTCTGTGGAGGCTGCTTCTCTGGTTGTCCAGCTGAGGTAGATGACAGGCTGGGAAGATGGATCCTTAACCTCAACCGAGATTGGATCCAGGGTTGGGATCCCTGTTTCTGGGAGCTCCTACTAACACAGCCTTCCCCAGAAGGGGGGCTGGTTCACACTCACTAGAACTTTCCTTCCTCCCCATGAGGTAGAAAGTGGGAACATTCCCCTCCTCCTCAGGGGGGAGCTAACCTGGAATGGACTATTCCAGGCTAGATACTAACTATAACCTGCTACACGCTACTGCCACCTGCTGGTGCACATGGAAAATCACAGCAATAGTATAAAACAGACATAGACAATATATATAAGGAACAATGTAAAGCAAGATTTCACAGGACAATAATAAATATACACTTAACATCATGTAGCTGGGTGACAGTAGTTTTAGTGACATACTTCAGGATGTTACATACCCGCTTACTTTAAGGGAAGCCGTCCTCGGCGTATGCTAAAGGGGTGGAGGAATCAGCTCTGGGTACCCAATATAATACGAAGTTCTGCGTGACTATACATAAAATGACATACAAAGACAAAACATATAACGGTTTCCTCAAGGTTCCTGCCCGCTAGAGTAAGGTGTCCAACACACAGTTACCTTCTCTTGGTATAACCAGGTAACCTAATACTGCACTAAGCAAACATTACTGACTGACTTGGTATGTCCTGAGCTCGGTAGACATCAAAGAAAGCATGGGGGGTCTTTACTCCGTAATCCCGCCATTGTGTAATGCAAAGCCCGCAAACAGAAGGGTGGCTTTATCCTGTATTCCCTTCCCTGCACCATAGCCTGAAGAAATTTGGCTTGTAGCACGATCACTATGATGTCTAAGAGGAAGCTAAGTATGGCTCTAAGGTTTGAGGGCCCGTACCTTAGGCAAAAGGCTCAGAAGAGGAGGTATTTATCGTTTCCATGTCTTCTGGCTAGTCACAGGAGGAGGGCCTTTAATCCTGTGTGCTCCTGGAAATAAGACACCTCCGGATGGGAACAAGCGGGAAGGAGCAGCCTAGGGCTTCTAACGATTCCCGAAGCAGCAGGGGTACCTGTGTAACTGGATCTGCCTGGATTTACCACTTGGTCCTACCCTGGGTACCTATGGGTATATATCACCGGGTGTAGGCTATTAGTATTCAACGTCCCTATAATGACAGTCCGTATAAGGGGGGAGAGAACAAGAGCTGTAAAAGAGGCACACTTAAGTAAGTTGCTACAATTTTTGTTAAGTGCAATCATTAGAAACATCATTAGTGCATAAAATCACATTGTGGCACCTAGAAGGATAATACACACAATAGGCAGGTTATCTTAAACGTTACAAACTTTTAAACTGGTACACTAGTGCAAAATATTACAGTATAAAAATCACAAAGAGCTCAGGTATCACGTTTGAGTCCTTTCTTTGGATGCAAGTTTTTTACGTTGCAATAAAACATTGTATAAAATAATGCAATTTTTTATACAAGGATAGGCTCAACAATAACTTTAGTCCTGTTTCCTGAAAGTGCTTAAAGTTGTAGAATCCTCTGGAAACTGATAAAAGTTCCTTGCAATCCACAGGGCAAAGGAGTTAATTGTAATCCAAAGGGTTAAAAGTTAATATAATAATAGCAGCAAAGGCTATCAAGTAACCTGAGAAAGGGGATAAAACGGTTAACTTGGACATGAGGGGGTTAAGTGCTGATAGGGGGAGTCCTAACTGACATGACCATCTGGATGAGGACAAACACTGGCAACCTGAAACAAAAACGGTTAAAACAGCACACAAATGCCAAACAAGTCCTCACCCGTCAGATAGCAGTCCATGGAGTGGCTCCCAGAACAATGTCACTGGATTTCTTTTTTCTTTAGTGGGGACACCTTACAGGTAGGTGTCCAGCTCCTCGTTGCTACTGAAGTGCATAAGAGGTCATTCCTGCCTCTGTTGGTAGCTGAGAGTGGCATTGGTAGTGGTGCGCCACCGCCCTCTACCGGTGACTGTAGGAGTTGGCTGTGCAGACAGCCTGGAGAATGCTGCTGTGACTCTCTGCAATTTGGAATCCACAGCCGGTGCAGGAAGGGGCAGAACTTCTGGCTGCAGTGGCTCAGGGAGAGCTGGAACAGTTGCCTGGGGCTGCTTCCAGGGCAGCATGTAGGTTGGCAGAAAGCATGGCTGGACCTTAGGGTTGAAGGTCAGCACACTATTGTTGATTTGTCCCACCCTCATGGTTGGTGGCGGCGCCAGATCTGGTATTAAAGGTGCAGGAGCAGGTTGGGCCTTTTCTTTAAACAGCAGACTGCCGTCCGGGGTTTCCTGGAGGCATCTGGTCCTGCCCGCAGAGCCTGGATCCTCCTGCCAGGACTCTGGGGTGACGGCAGGGGAGAGTGGCTTTTGGAGTAAGGTGACTCCAGCGACAAAGAGTCCCTGCATGGACCACATGGGGGTGTATTCCACCTGGTCCCCCACATAAAGGTTGTGCCTTTCTTGGGGCAGATAATGCCGTTTTACTGAGCGGCGGCCTACAAATACTTCCGTGCCAGAGTAGTTGTCCTGCAAGAATCCTACACCCCTCTCCACGGAGAACCACAATACAGTGCCAGTACGCCGGGTCAATTTGGGTATTCCCTGGCTGGGGGCTATCAATGACCTGCTTGATCCATTCTTCAACCGCAGATTTATATTCCCAATCGGTCTGGACGAAGGCCGGGATTTCATGGGGCACCTCAGGGTTAAGGCTTCTTAACTTCTCATAGCTGGGCGGCGGAGTGGAATCACCAGCCGCCTCCGCCGCACCAGTAGGTGGCTATGGCCTTGCGGGCCTCAGGTTGATGGCAGGTGCTGGGGTCTCTGGGCGCGGTGCAGGGCCGGACTCAGACCGGGCCTGGGCCTCAGGGAGAGGGGCGGCTCCTACCTGATGTCGCGGCCGGGCGGCCGGTTCCGGTGCCTCCTGGATGCGATCATGGGACTCGGGCGCCATCTTTATCTGCGCCGCAGACTGGTTACTGGCTGGTACAGCACGGTGGGTGACGTCCTCCGCGGGAACAGGCACGATGTCTACTTCCATCCTCATAGATGCTTCATCTTCTGCTGGAGCACTTGACGCGGCGGAGGGATCCACGGCCTCCGGGAACTTGCTCAGATCCGGGTCTTTGTAAGTAGGAGCCGGGTCTTCGGTGATGGTCTCCTCCGGAATGCTAGGCAAGGCAGGCATCTGGTCTAGCCATGGAGGAATCCACAGCCTCCGGCATGGTCGCGAATACCGAGGGACCAGTTTTCTTTACAAGCTGAGAAAGTTGTATCTCTGGAGCGCGATCCTCATACACAGGTTCGCCTCCGATCGTCATCTGATTCCAGCGTGGCTGAGGGAATGCCATCTTCGCAATCCGCTCAGTCCAACAGGGTGTCAGTTCTAAGGGGGCGGCACAGAAGGAGGAGTCTTTATCACCTCTGTCCACAGTAGGAGGTTCACAGTGGGCAGTCACTATTTTTCCCGCTCCTGAAGTGGCGTATTCGACATCTTCGTGCCTTTCCGAAGGGGGTGTTGTTAGTTTTTCCCGCTTCTGGGGGGCGTAAACAGTATTTTCGCGCTCCTTAGAGGGCGTTCCTTTGTTCCTTTGTCTCTGGGTATGAAGATGAGGCGCCATCATTAAAACAAATTTCTTATGGCGAATTTCCACAATGTCGAATTAACTCCTTGAATGCTGTAGCGCACGTTTATCACTTTCTTGGCACAACAATACAAGTAAGAAAGTCAGTTATAGCAGGGCCCTTTAAGATGTAATAGCTCATATACCAGATGAGGAATGCCAGAGGGGGATAATGTCTCTGTGTAGTGTCAATGGTGTTTCCTACCTTGGTATAGCTGGACTCCTGAATCCTGGCTCACTTACAATAAAATTGAGTGTGGTTAGCAGGAGTTTTGATGAAATAATTGAGATCCAGTCTGGTAATAAAGTCCAACTTGTCTTTACTGAATGGCAGCTTTGATCCATACAAGGTACAGCATAAGTCTTGGGTCCCAGCAGGTTTTGGCAATATGTGGCAGGAATCTATCTATTCTGCTTCTGGTACATACGCCTAGTAGATCTGGCAGGTATCTATCTTCGGCTCTGTCTGTAGTCTGCTTTGTTTGGGCCTGACTAGCTGAGGAGGTACTTATCTTCTCCTGGTCTTGGGATCTGTACTCACAGGACTGCTCGCAGGGTATGGTGGTGTCTTCCTGGAGATCTATTGTTCTGTGGAGGCTGCTTCTCTGGTTGTCCAGCTGAGGTAGATGACAGGCTGGGAAGATGGATCCTTAACCTCAGCCGAGATTGGATCCAGGGTTGGGATCCCTGTTTCTGGGAGCTCCTACTAACACAGCCTTCCCCAGAAGGGGGGCTGGTTCACACTCACTAGAACTTTCCTTCCTCCCCATGAGGTAGAAAGTGGGAACATTCCCCTCCTCCTCAGGGGGGAGCTAACCTGGAATGGACTATTCCAGGCTAGATACTAACTATAACCTGCTACACGCTACTGCCACCTGCTGGTGCACATGGAAAATCACAGCAATAGTATAAAACAGACATAGACAATATATATAAGGAACAATGTAAAGCAAGATTTCACAGGACAATAATAAATATACACTTAACATCATGTAGCTGGGTGACAGTAGTTTTAGTGACATACTTCAGGATGTTACACTGCAAACTCACAAACATTTATCCCAGTTTCCAGGTGTAAATGACTACTGAAATCTATTCTAGTCAAGGACTGGAGTAGATTTCAATCTAGATGCATGGACTGCCTGACGATGCACCTAATTTATGACGGGGTCTGTGCCTCATCTTAAATTAAGCACATCCTCCGGCAACGCAAGGGATATTAGACTCACAGGGGTCTGGAGAGGTCTAATGGGGGTTCTGGAGGTCTTATTGGGGTCTGGAGTGGTCTGACTGGGGGGTCTGGAGGTCTGACTGGGGTCTGGAGAGGTCTGATGGGGGTATAAAGATCTGACTTGGAGACTGGATAGGTCTAATGGGAGTCTGGAGGTCTGACTGGGGTTCTGGAGATCTAACCCCTCTCCATATAGCCCATTTATCATTTCCTGAACCTGATCCTCCATCAAACTCTGCACCGCACCTATACACCGAAGCGCTACAGATATCGGCTGGTGACCGGCCCATGCAGCTTTATATCTGCTCCCCTATATTCCCAAGATGGCTGGACCATTGTACAAAACAAGCATTTTTACCTTTTGTGTCACCCCATCTCCTCATAGATTGTAAGCTCTTGTGAGCTCATTCCTCTTGTAATTATTGACTTGTCTGTTGCTGTTATTTATGGCTGTTTGTACATGAACCCCTGAATTGTAAAGCGCTGCGGAATATGTTGGCGCTATATAAATAGATATTATTAAATACATCATCGCTACAGATGAGCTAAGCTTGCGTGATATTGCGCCGCACTGACTATTGGAGGAGGCAGCAATGCATCTCTTCCAGTAAATTTCACATTGCAGAGCCTGTATGAGCAGGGCTGGAAATCCATCTGATACTGTCTCAGTATATGTGAGTGGGGTGGGTACCAGATCTTGCAAAGCAGAAGCAGCCTCTACATCTAAAGCACTTGTTTCCTACATCATCATCATCTCTTGGGAGGAATCACGGTAATCCATAAAATAAAAAATGCACTAAACCGAGAGGATCTAGCAATCTGAACGGTGAGTACAGAATTGGGGCTGGGCTGGAGGGGTTTATCTAGAAGACATAGTGTAATCAGAAGCTCCCAGATTATCTCTATCCGAGCCCATATAATATATCATCTTAGACCTAACCATGAACTCAGTGTATTTTTTTCCATGAATACAAATGGCATGACCTGTTTTTTCCGCATTCGAATGTCTCTACGTCTGTTTTGCAATAGATGTCTTATTAATACGTGATTCTGTGGTCCTCAATAGCAGATGGAGAATACATTTACATCTCACATTCCTGTATCCAGCCTGCATCTCCTTCCCTGCACACAGCAGCACGAGTCTATAATTATCCATACGGTTCACATCAGAAGCCATGCTCAGAGGAGAGCAGCTGAAGGATGGCTTTCCCTACAAAGCGTCTCCAGTTTTCAGCAGCTACTGTGTGTTCATGATGGACGCAGTTTTATTTAGGAGCACAGAGAGATGTGGCGTCTGCGGTGGGGTTTTTGACGCTGCTCTCAGTTCTCTTCCCCTCTGAGAACCATAATTTTTTCTGATGCTGAGCGCTCTGATGTGTCCCAGGCATTACTGCTCAGATACTGTACATTTGCTGCTGTTCAGCATAATATAATATAATATTAAAAATGTTATCTTGGTATTTGGTGAAATACATGTCAGTTCTTGGGTGAGATGCCAGCATTAGTCATTAGAAGATGTCTGTACCAAGAATGTGCAATAGACCGCAGGGTATAAAAATATTTGGACTGTGTAATAGCACACCCTGCTGTTTTATGCCTGGATAATCAGTCCCTGTGTATATAGAGGCATATGTTTTGCCGACGATAAAGGACCTTGAATTGCAGCACTTTACCTGTTTGGTAAGGATTCTTCGAACATGAATATACGGTCAACTTTCAATAGTCTACAAAATCAGCTGTCACTGTGTCTGTGTTGCAATCAAGCCGTGCTGCGGTCGAGTACTGTGCGGCCGTACAAGCAGCAGCGGGCTCCAATTAACTAAGTAGCACTGCACTGTTTAGTCTGTCTTCATTGTAAATGGCCACACGGTACCCACATAACCACGACTTAACAGTGTGGTCCTAACTAATCAGAGCCCTCTGTGGTTCATATAGCCGCATGGTACTCGAGTGCAGCGCAGCCGAGTTGCGACTGCAGCACAACTGCTGAGTGGTCATAACCGTAGTGAGCCTTCCCATGCGATACATTTTTGCGACTGAAAATCAGTTCTCTTCATCTGAAACCCTTCGGACCCCTACTGATCATGATAGAGGGGGCTATCTCCACATGTCCCATAGAAATGGATGGAGCAGCAGTGCGCATGCCTGACAGTCCCAGTGGTAGGACCCCCACCAATCCGTAGATAGGGGATACCTTAATATAACTGAAATGCCCCTTTAAGTAGCACAGTGATATATCTCTACAGAAGGATAATGACCAAAGACAACTATCAACACAGAAGTAGTATTCATAGTGATGTCATACTGCGGGGATGATGTACACAATGATCATGTTCACTTTGTAAGATAAGATAAGATGCCTTTATTGTCACTGTACAATACAATGTAATACAATGTACAATACAATGAAATGTTGTTTGGAGCAATCCTAGATGCCATGGACAGAGGAATATCACTTTATTCAGGGATAATGCACAAAGTGATGTCATTGCACAGAAATAATGCTTACTGTCATGTCACAGAACCTTGTTAGTGAACACAATGATAATGATGTCCCCCTACAGGGATAAGAAGCACAGTGTTATCTCAGCACAAGGATAATAGTCATAGTGATGTCATAGAACAGGGATGAAGCACACAATGATGACATTCACTTTGTATCACTTTATACAGGGATAATACACACAGTGATGTCACAAAACAGGTGTCAAGCTCAGTAATATCACAATACATGCTTAATAACCATTTTTAAGTCACGTGAAGGACTCTACAGGGAGTGCAGATTTATTAGGCAAGTTGTATTTTTGAGGATTCATTTTATTATTGAACAACAGCCATGTTCTCAATGAACCCAAAAAACTCATTAATATCAAAGCTGAATATTTTTGGAAGTAGTTTTTAGTTTTAGCTATTTTAGGGGGATATCTGTGTGTGCAGGTGACTATTACTGTGCATAATTATTAGGCAACTTAACAAAAAACAAATATATACCCATTTCAATTATTTATTTTTACCAGTGAAACCAATATAACATCTCAACATTCACAAATATACATTTCTGACATTCAAAAACAAAACAAAAACAAATCAGTGACCAATATAGCCACCTTTCTTTGCAAGGACACTCAAAAGCCTGCCATCCATGGATTCTGTCAGTGTTTTGATCTGTTCACCATCAACATTGCGTGCAGCAGCAACCACAGCCTCCCAGACACTGTTCAGAGAGGTGTACTGTTTTCCCTCCTTGTAAATCTCACATTTGATAATGGACCACAGGTTCTCAATGGGGTTCAGATCAGGTGAACAAGGAGGCCATGTCATTTGATTTTCTTCTTTTATACCCTTTCTTGCCAGCCACGTTGTGGAGTACTTGGACGCGTGTGATGGAGCATTGTCCTGCATGAAAATCATGTTTTTCTTACCTTGCAGACTTCTTCCTGTACCACTGCTTGAAGAAGGTGTCTTCCAGAAACTGGCAGTAGGACTGGGAGTTGAGCTTAACTCCATCCTCAACCCAAAAAGGCCCCACAAGCTCATCTTTGATGATACCAGCCCAAACCAGTACTCCACCTCCACCTTGCTGGCGTCTGAGTCGGACTGGAGCTCTCTGCCCTTTACCAATCCAGCCACGGGCCCATCCATCTGGCCCATCAAGACTCACTCTCATTTCATCAGTCCATAAAACCTTAGAAAAATCAGTCTTGAGATATTTCTTGGCCCAGTCTTGACGTTTCAGCTTGTGTGTCTTGTTCAGTGGTGGTCGTCTTTCAGCCTTTCTTACCTTGGCCATGTCTCTGAGTATTGCACACCTTGTGCTTTTGGGCACTCCAGTGATGTTGCAGCTCTGAAATATGGCCAAACTGGTGGCAAGTGGCATCTTGGCAGCTGCACGCTTGACTTTTCTCAGTTCATGGGCAGCTATTTTGCGCCTTGGTTTTTCCACACGCTTCTTGCGACCCTGTTGACTATTTTGAATGAAACGCTTGATTGTTCGATGAGCACACTTCAGAAGCTTTGCAATTTTAAGAGTGCTGCATCCCTCTGCAAGATATCTCACTATTTTTGACTTTTCTGAGCCTGTCAAGTCCTTCTTTTGACCCATTTTGCTAAAGGAAAGGAAGTTGCCTAATAATTATGCACACCTGATATAGGGTGTTGATGTCATTAGACCACACCCCTTCTCATTACAGAGATGCACATCACCTAATATGCTTAATTGGTAGTAGGCTTTCGAGCCTATACAGCTTGGAGTAAGACAACATGCATAAAGAGGATGATGTGGTCAAAATACTAATTTGCCTAATAATTCTGCACGTAGTGTAGTAATGTCACAGGGCATGCAGGGATAATAAACTGTGATGTCACAATGCCGGAATAATACGCTGTGATGTCACTGCCACACTACAGTGATACCACAATATAGAGAATTAGGAGAAAGAAAATATGCAGGGGCATCTCACAAAATAATTATCTCAAATAATAATTATCCCATTCCTGGTAAAGTGAGCCCCTTACCAGAAGGTGTTGGGCAAGTCTGAGCACAACACTGGATTAAAGCAGAAACCCTCTTAGGCCTCATGCACACGACCGTGCCGTTCTTTGCTGTCCGAAAACCGCGGATCTGCAAAAAACAGAAGCCGCCCGTGTGCCTTCCGCAATTTGCGGAATGGAACGGGCGCCCCATTGTAGAAATGCCTATTCTTGTCCGCGAAAATGACAAGAATAGGACATGCTATATATTTTTGCGGGGCCACGGAATGGTGCAACGGATGTGGACAGCACACGGAGTGCTGTCCGCATCTTTTGGGGCCCCATTGAAGTGAATGAGTCCGCACCCGAGCCGCAAAAACTGCGGCTTGGATGCGGACCCGAAAAATGGTCATGTGCATGAGGCCTTAGGCAGATGAGAACCAGGCTGCCGCACCTTCCCACCAGACACATCCAAAAAAAGACGGAGTCAAATTGAAGATGGAAAAGATAAAAATCAGGATGCACTGGATACTGGTAAACAGGTTTATTAAAATAATAAAAAGTAAAAACAAGCGACACATTTCAGCGGCTGAAGGTGGCAGTTTGCTGCTGAAACTAGTCACTTCTTTTTTTTTATTATTATTATTTTAATAAACCTGTTGACCAGTATCCAGTGCATCACCTTGTTAATCTCGGTTTTCATATGTTCTGTCTACAGTACATAGAGTTAACACTGGTATTCTTTCATTTTATTCGGCTTGGGCCTTATCAGTCCCTATGGCCCAGGTACAACCTCTTCTTCCCATAGAGTTACAATTATAACTCTGATTGCTAACCTTCTTTGGCCATAAATTCACCAGGTCATGTGTTTTCCCACAGTAAGAAATGCGTTGGAATATAAAGTCTGTCAGGTAGTACTAACAGCAAATCCCTTGTCATGTATGATGTTCCCTATAGTTCTCTAGCTGATCCCTCAATGAAGGATTGTAAAGGGATCATAATTGTGAGACGTGAGAATTATTAAGCATAGTCTCTTACATGTACTAATGCTCTCGCACCCCTGAAAAATGTTCCACAGCGGTATTACATGGAAAAAAATGTCTTATTGATACAAGCTTTACCGTTGTGCAGTTCTTAATTATTTTGCCAAAAATATTTTGTCATATTGATCTTTTGGCAAAATAATTTGGAACTGCACAGTACCTCTTTCACAGCAGAAGGCTTACCATCTCTTATGAGGCTTACGATCGATCTTCTGCTGTGAAAGGGATTGTTAAGCTTCATTACTTTAGATTAACACTGCCGTCTACTGGCCTTTTAGTGTATTGCTGTTACAGTTGTTTAGTTCAGAGGAGAAGTCGCGATTCATTAGTAACGCTATGTGGAAACAGTGATCACTAGCGCTGCTACATCTATAATCTAGTAGATAGTAGGAAGCACTGTAATTCAGTTGGCAGCAGACCACCTAACCAACTGGGGGCCCAGTAATCAGAAAATGAATGAAAGCATTGCTTTAACTAATAGCTAACCAATTTTGCATAATATTCATATTTATGTCTAATGAGCTAGTGTAGAATAAAGACGCACATTTATTAAGACCAGGGTTTTAGACGCCGGTCTTAATAAAGCCCTAAACTGGTGGTGAATCCGCCGAAGTTATGAAGAGGCGCAGGCCTCTCCATAACTTCGGAGCATCCAGCGCCTGTTCTAAATGTAAGACAGCTTCTGTGCACAGTAAAGTGTTATCAGTGATTGATAGCATTCTCTGTGTAAGTGTGTATACAGAGACAGCTGTCAGTCACTGATAATTGTTAACAGAGGAGGTGTTATTAGTGATTGATAGCATTCTCTGTGTAGGTGTGTATACTTAGATAGCTGTCAGTCACTGATAGCTGTACAATGGGAGGTGTAATCAGTGATTGATAGCATTCCCTGTGTAAGTGTATATACATAGATAGTTGTCAGTCACTGATAGTTGTACACAGGGAGGTGTTATCAGTGATTGATAGCATTCCCTGTGTAAGTGTATATACATAGATAGTTGTCAGTCACTGATAGTTGTACACAGGGGAGATGTTATCAGTGATTGATAGCATTCTCTGTGTGAGTGCGCATACAGAGATAGCTGTCAGTCACTGTTAGCTGTACACAGGGAGGTGTTATCAGTGATTGATAGCATTCTCTGTGTGAGTGCGCATACAGAGATAGCTGTCAGTCACTGATAGTTGTACACGGGGGAGGTATCAGGGATTAATGGCATTCTCTGTGTAGGTGTGTATACATTGATAGCTGTCAGTCACTGATACGATGGCCCCATGTACAACTGAACTCAGAAAAAGCAGAGACCTAAATGTATAAATTACAAGTTTTTCTGAATCTTTTCCAATAAATCGATATATCAGTCTGCTCCTCCTTCTCTATAACATGCTGCCTGCAGATTGCACTGCATTTCGTGGTGACAAATTCTCTTTTACTGTATGTCTGCCCTTGTATGTATGCGGGCAGCCTGTCAAAAAGTGTCACAGTAATAATATTCTACTAGTCCAAGGTTCTTTTATATTTATGTTCCATTTGTCATAACTACTGGAAACCAAAACCTTATAAGGGATGGACTCACCTTTTTGGCAGCGCTCAAAAACCCATGACAAGAGGAGCCCATACTTACTTAATCAAATGCAGCACTAATTAAAATTGGATTTGTCTAGCAGGACAACATTTTTACAAAGGATTTAGTAATTGAGAAAAACGATACCCTCACAAGTAGCCGGTTACTCCTATCTCAAAGCTTATTGGGTCCCCACTAGTCTCCCTCTTGGTTTGGTGTTGACATGCAGGAAATGTCAGGAAAACTCCATTCAACCAATTACTGACCCCGGCAGTAACCTTTCTCAGCAAGTGATTGGCTGAGCAGACCTTTTCTGGCATTTTCTTTGTGTTGACACTAGTGCTGAGTGAGCATGCTCGGCCGAACACCAGTTCGGCTCGAGCATCGCGATGCTTGGCACATCGCGGTGTTCGGCCGAATACCGCGTGTGCTAGAGATTGATGCTCGAGTCTCCTCCCCGCACGTTTGTTGGCTGCTACGCAGCCAATAAATGTGCAGGTAAGTACTGCCACTCACTGTAATGCCGTAGCCATGTTGGTTACTGGCATTACAGTGATTGGCTGGCGGCAACGCGTCATCGGGTGCTATAAAACACCCGATGACACGTGGTTCAGCTCAGTCTTAGTCAGGGAGAGCTGTGCTGTAGAAGGGACAGATAGTGTAGGGAATTTTTATTTTTTGTAAGGCAGGGTTGGTGTTAGAGACCCAAAAGTCCTTTTAAAGGATAACTGTCACATTTAGACACTAATTTCAATTTTCATATATGTAGTTACTAATAACATGATATTCCAGAATCAGTTACTATTAGACTGACTTACCCCATATTTAATAAGATTCAGCCCTTAGCAACCAGTCTGCATAAAACTGCAATTTAACTATTCAGTTAAGATGGCCGCCAATGCCCTCCCCCTGAGGCTAATCCCGCCTGCCCTCACTAGCCAGTAACAATAGCCCCACAAAAGTGTCAGTAACCAGAGCCCTCCCCCTAAAGGGTTAATCTCCTGCAGCACAAAGGGGTCCTCTTACCACATGTTGCTTTCATTTATACACTGAGCAGATGGCAGATCTCCCTTCCCTGCTCTGCGCTGCTTCAACTCTGCATTCTCCAAGTCTGCTGAGTGAGGGAGCGTCTGCCAAGCGCAGGGACAGGGAGAAGTGCACACAGCCCAGGCACTGTTATCAGCTGCTGGGGAGGACCTGGCTTTAATCATTTACTTACAGTCCCTGGCTGTCAGTAATGTGACCTTGCACGATGGACCATGCCTAGCAACCCTTTTTTAAGCACAGGTAAAAGTAGGCAGTACAGGGAACAAAAATGTGGAATTAAGGGGTAAATGAATACACAGTGAAAAGTTAAATAGGGCCACCAATGAGATATTAATCACCACAATACAATACTCCAAAAAAAAATAAAAAATACAACAGTTATCCTTTTGAGGACTATTGTTGTATCTGGCAGCAATATATATTTTTAGCGCAACCTGCGCTAAATAGCTCGCAATTGTTTGACCGCTGCAGACAGGGACATTATCTGAGCTACATCTCCTGTGTAACGTGTGCGCAGCCTAAAAATATCTGTGACATCAGTTTACTTTTTCCGTAGATGGTGTCCGCTGCGGACAGTTGCATTACCTGCACTACATCTCTTGTATAACGTTTGCGCATCCTAAAAATATCTGTGACATACAGTGTACTTTTTCCGTAGACGCTGCCGACAGTGACATTACCTGCGCTACATCTCCTGTATAACGTTTGCGCATCCTAAAAATATCTGTGACATCCAGTGTACTTTTTCCGTAGACGCTGCGGACAGTGACAATGCCTGGCTAACTTCTCCTGTATAACATTTTTGCAATTCAAATTTTTTCTTAGCCGCTGTTGACAGCAGCACCATTACCTGTGGTACCTCTCCTGTATAAAGTTTCTGGCATCCCAAATATCTGTGACATTGACTGTAATTATTTTTTTTACGCTGATGACAGCAGCGCCATTAACTGTGGTACCTCTCCTGTATAACATTTCCGCATCCCAAATATCAGTGACATTGACTGTAATTGTTTCTTACCCGCTGGTGACAGCAGTGCCATTACCTGTGGTACCTCTCCTGTATAATGTTTCTGCATCCCAAATATCAGTGACATTGACTGTAATGTTTTCTTAGCCACCAGTGACAGCAGCACCATTACCTGTGGTACCGCTCCTGTATAAAGTTTCCGCATCCCGAATATCTGTGACATTGACTGTAATTTTTTCCTAGCCGCTGGTGACAGCAGCTCCATTACCTGTGGTACCTCTCCAGTGGCGTCTCTAGCTTTCAAATTTTGGGGGGGCACACTGGGGTCCAGGACAAAAGTAGGGGGGCAGCTATAACAATGATACATTTACACAAGTATGCTTATAAATGCTGCGATACTTTACCCAATACCTAAAACCGCAATAGGGAAGAAAAACCCCAATCACTCAGATTTCAACATGTCCTAGCTGCCTGGGGATCTGTGGATGACACTTATGGAGGGGGATCTGTGGATGACACATACCGTTTATAGCATCTCATGCTATGTGTCATCCACAGATCCACCCCATATCAGTGTCATATCGAGATCCCTCTCCCTATAAGGCCCCATTCACACATCCGAAATTTGCGTAACGGAATTGCGGACCCATTCATTTCTATAGGGCAGCACCATGTGCAGCCGGATACGGAAAGGCGGTCCCGCACTTCCGGGTCCGCAATTCCGTTCCCGAAAAAAAATGCGGACCCACACATTGCCGCTGTTACGGACGTCTGAAGGGAGCCTAACAGTGTCATCCACAGAGTGGCACTGATCCTCCCCCCCCCCCCCCGTAACAGTGTCATGACATCCAAAGACCCCCGATCCCCCTCCCTATAACACTATAAGAGTATCATCCACAGATCCCTCCCCCCCTATAACAGTGTAATGACTCATGATATCCAAAGACCCCCGATCCCCCTCCCTATAACACTATAAGAGTATCATCCACAGATCCCTCCCCCCCTATAACAGTGTAATGACTCATGACATCCACAGACCACAGATCACCCTCCCACCGCTCACATTTGAACATGATTTCTCTAAACGGTAAACACTGTAATCATCCAGGCTGCTCTGACAGTAACTTTAAAGGGGTTCTGCACTTTCATTTAACTGATGATCTATACTCTGGATAGATCTTCAGCTTCTGATCGGCAGGGGTCAGACACCCGTTACCCCCGCCGATCAGCTGTTTGAGAAGGCAGCGGCGCTCGAGCAGCACCGCGGCCTTCTCACTGTTTACCGCCAGCCCACTGACTGACATCACGACTAGTATCAACTAGCCTGAGTGCGGCTAAGCTCTGTCACTTGAATGGAGCTTAGCCGCGTCCACGCTAGTTGATACTAGTCGTAACTCGTGACATCACTGGGCCGGCGGTAAACAGTGAGAAGGTGCCTTCTTAAGCAGCTGATCGGCGGGGGTCCCGGGTGTCTGACCCCCGCCGATCAGAAGCTGATGATCTATCCAGAGTATAGATCATCAGTTAAATTAAAGTGCAGAACCCCTTTAACTTTTAAATCAGGAAGATTCTGGGGCAGCCGCCAGCCAGCTCTCCTCCTAGACTCAGTCAGAGTCAGATCTAATCTCTCTAGTTAGAATAGAAAGAGACTTAGTCAGTCCACTCAGTCACTACTTGTAAGTTGTACCTTATTATTATTAAGTTAACCTGCTACACACCGTCACCACTAGGTCAGGCTCAGTCCAGTCTGTTCGGTATCGGTAGGGTAGGGCCACGCCACGCCACACACTGTCTGTTCTCTAGTCTGGGCCTGGCTGGCTTAAAGGGCTTCTGTCACCCCACTAAAGTCATATATTCTTTTTGGGCAACTTAAATTCCTTATAATGCGATATATTAATATATAGTGCTCTTACTCATTTTTCTTAAAAAAACAGACTTTTATAATATGTAAATGAGCTCTCTACCAGCAAGTAGGTAGCAGCCGCATCCTCCTTTCATAAAGAGGCCCCCTTCTCATGTTGATTGACAGGGCCAGCGAACGCGCTCGTCCTCTGGCTGGCCCTGTCTGCGTTCAAAATCTGGCTCCTGCGCTGTACCAGTCTTCAGTTGGCGCAGGGTGTAGATGTAACGTCATCGGCGCAGGCGCATTGAGGATGGAGCGGCCGAGCGAGCGTCCTCCTCTCAGTGCGCCTGCGCCAACTGAAGACCGGTACGGCGCAGGCACCAAATTTTGAACGCAGACAGGGCCAGCCAGAGGACGAGCGCGTTCGCTGGCCCTGTCAATCAACATGAGGAGAGGGCGTCTTTATGAAAGGAGGATACTTGCTGGTAGGGAGCTCATTTACATATTATAAAAGTACGTTTTTTGAAGAAACTACCCAACCAAAATGAGTAAGAGCACTATATATTAATATATTGCATTATAAGGAATTTAAGTTGCCCAAAAAAAAATATGACTTTAAGCAGCTGCTGCCAGTAGATGAATGAATCAGAATCAGCTTGTCTCACTGCCACTGAGTCTGACTCAACTGGTCAGGTCCTGGAGCCGGGGGCGGAGCTGGGGGCGGGGCTGGGGCGGAGCCGGGGATGCGGCGCGGCGGCGGTGGGTGGAGACTAGAGAGTGAGACCGCAACTGCACGAGTCCGAGACAGATCATCAGATGTGAAGAAGATGTCCGGTAGGGCTGCCAAGTGCCTACACAGTGCACAGCAGCGCAGCACAGACCATCCACCACCAAAATGAATGGGGGACATTTTAGTTGGGGGGGCACATGGGGGGGCACAGCTTGATGTAGGGGGGGCCGTGGCCCCCTCTGGCCCCCCCCCTGGCGACGCCACTGTACCTCTCCTGTATAACGTTTCCACATCCCAAATATCTGTGACATTGACTGTAATTTATTTGTGCATACACTTAAAAAAGCTGCACTACTGTACGTGTGACATACTTGAAAGCATATATACCATTTAATATGATGAAGGCGAGCAGTAAGGGACTGGGAAGTGGCCATGCTGCTGATGGAGCACGCAGAGGCCGTGGCCCTGGGCGCGGGTTAACTGTGCCTACTGGCAGAGCACAAGAAACACGATACCTAGCTACATGTCCCAGTTTGCAGGGCGGCGCAGGACACCACTCTCTAAGTCACACCAGTGCGAGCAGGTGGTCGGTTGGATTGCAGTAGATAATGCTTCCAGTCGGTTAAGCACCACCCTGTCTTCCACAAAGTCTAGTCTCAGTAGCCAAGAGTCTGGTCAACAGAATCCTCGCCCTGATCCTCCTTCCTCTCACCATGGAGAGTCTTTGCAAACAAGTGATCCCACACGTGGATATTCCGAGGAGCTCTTTTTATCGCCATTCCTTAATTTGGGCCTCTCGCCAAGCCCGCTTGAAGAGGGACATGAGGAGGAGATCTACAAGGTGGATGATGATGATGAGACACAGTTGCCAATAAGTGAGGTTGTTGTTAGGTCAACAAGTCAGGAGGATGACCATAGTGAGGAAATGGAAGAGGAGGTGGTGGACGATGAAATCACTGACCCAACCTTGGAAGGTGGCAAGCCGAGCTAGGACATCAGTACAGAGGGGGAGGGATCCGCAGCACCTTCACAGGCTGGAAGAGGCAGTGGGGTGGCAAAAGGGAGAAGGCAGGCCACACCAAACAGGCCCGCAACTGTTCCCCAAAGCACCGCCTTGGGGAAATCTCCCTTGCCAAGGGGTAGGTGTTCCGCAGTCTGGCGTTTTTTTGATGAAAGTGCGGACAATAAAAGAATTGTCATTTGCAACCTGTGCCGTACCAAAATGAGCAGGGGTGTGAAGACTAGCAACCTCATCACCAGCAGCATGATCCGCCACATGGCATCAAAGAACCGTAAATGGTGGGTCTTACGCCTGGGTCCACAATCAGTGTCTGCGGGCCAATCCTGGATGCCTCCCGCCTTGCACCTGGACTTTCACAAGTACCATCAGCTAGCACATCCACTTCTGTGTCCCAGCGCAGCATACAGATGTCCATACCCCAGGCCTTTAAACGAAAGCACAAATACCCAGCCACCCACCCACAGGCCATAGCACTAAATGCACACCTTTCCAAATGGAAATATTGTCGTTTAGCCTTGTGGACACTGAGGCTTTCTGCAGTCTAATGGCGGTGGCCGTCCCTCGTTACTCAATCCCCAGCCGCCACTATTTGGCCCGGTGTGCCGTCCCCGCCTTACACCAGCATGTGTCCAGTAACATCACCCGTGCCCTGACCAACGCAGTTATTGGAAAGGTCCACTTAACGACTGACACATGGACAAATGCTTGTGGCCAGGGATGCTACATTTCCCTTACGGCACACTGGGTGAATGTTGTGGAGGCCGGGAGCGAGTCGTACTCTGGGATGGCACAGGTGCTACCGACGCCAAGGATTGCGGGCCCTACTTCCATGAGGCTTTCCACCACCACCTACATTAGTGGCTGCAACCCCCCCCCCCCTTCTCCTCCTCCACCTCCTCCTCCACTTCCACACTTCCACCTCTGAATTGTCATTTTGCAGCACCAGTCAGCCTTCAGTCAGTAGCTGGAAGCAGTGTAGCACTGCAGTGGGAAAGCGGCAACAGGCCCAGCTGAAACTTATTTGCTTAGGTGACAACAACAGCACACCGCCGCAGAGCTGTGGCAGGGTATAAGGGACCAGACTGAGCTGTGGCTCTCACCACTCAACCTACAACCAGGCATGGTTGTGTCTGATAATGGCCGTAACTTGGTGGTGGCTTTGGAGCTCGGCAAGCTCACATACATACCATGCCTAGCCTACGTGTTAAACTTAGTGGTTCAGCAGTTTCTCAAAACCTAGCCCAATTTGCCTGAGCTACTGGTGAACGCGCGCTGCGTGTGTGCCCATTTCCAAAAGTCATCTACAGCTGCCGCCGGTCTGGCAGCACTGCAGCAGGGCTTGCAATTGACAGCTTACCTACTGTTGTGCGACGTGAACACGCCCTGGAACTCCACACTCCACATGTTGGCCAGGCTTTGTGAGGGCAGTACTGGAATACCATCTGCAACATGGTCGTTGCCTTTTCAGTCAGCTTCCACTCTTCACAAGAGACTACTGGGCATGGATGTCTAACCTTTTAAGTTTTAAGAAACTTTGAGGAATCAACACAGATAGTGAGCGGCGATGCCGCTATTATCAGTGTAACCATCCCACTTCTGTGTCTACTGAAATGCTCGCTGTTCACAATGAAGGCGGACACTTTGCATGTGGAAAAGGGGGAAATGGGGGAAGACAGTACACAGGGTGATAGCCAGACCACCCTCATTTCGTCTTCTCAGCGCAAATTAGATGATCAGGAGGACGAGCAGGAGAGGGTTGCCTCCGCTACAGAGGGTAGTACCCATAGCAGGTTTATTCCATCTGTTCAGCGTGGATGGGCAGAAGAGGATGAGGAGATTGATAGTCATCCTCCTGATGAGGACAGCGAAGTCTTGTCTGTTGGGACTCTGGAACATATGGCGGACTTTATGTTATGCTGCCTTTCCCGTGACCCTCACGTTGAACACATTTTGGCCAACACCGATTACTGGTTGTTCACCCTTCTCTCGCCCATAATTTTTTCCATGGTCAGATCAGCAGCAGGCCCTCGCCCCTAATGTTTTAGAGAGTCAGCTCACCAGCAGACCATCAACCATAATTCTTTTGATGGTCAGCTCAGAAGCAGACCCTCACCCTTAATGTTTTAGATGGTCAGCTCAGCAGCAGGCCCTCGCCCATAATTTTTTAGATGGTCAGATCAGCAGCAGACCCTCAACCATAATATTTTAGATGGTCAGCTCAGCAGCAGATCTCACCCCTAATGTTTTAGATGGTCAGCTCAGCAGCAGGCCCTCGCCCATAAAGTTTTCCATGGTCAGATCAGCAGCAGGCACTAGCCCCTAATGTTTTAGATGGTCAGATCAGCAGCAGGCCCTCACCCATAATTTTTTCTATAGTCAGATCAGCAGCAGGCACTTGCCCCTAATGTTTTAGATAGTCAGCTCTGCAGCAGAACCTCTCCCCTAATGTTTTAGATGGTCAGCTCAGCAGCAGGCCCTCACCTATTTTTTTTTCCATGGTCAGATCAGCAGCAGGCACTAGCCCCTAATGTTTTAGATGGTCAGATCAGCAGCAGGCCCTCGCCCCTGATGTTTTAGATGGTCAGCTCAGTAGCAGATCCTTACCCCTAATGTTTTAGATGGTCAGATCAGCAGCAGGCCCTCACCCCTAATGTTTTAGATGGTCACCAGCAGGTCCTTGCTCCTAATGCTTTTGAGGGTCACCAGCAGGTCATCAATCATCATATTTCAAGGGTGTGTACGATACCCTCCTTTATGTGTAATAAAGGTTGTATTGGAGTGCCGGTTCCTTGTAATGTTTGGCAGGCCTTTCACTTAGTGCATAGGCTTTATGAGTGTAGGAGTCCCACTACCTGAACAATTGTACCACAATGTGAATGAGGCCCTCTTTTATGTGATATACAGGTTGTATCGGAGTACCTCTTCCTTGTAATTTTTGGCAGCACTTACACTTTATATACAAGTAAATATACAGGAAAGATTGTTTCCTAACAATTTTTCCTCTAAAATCGATTTTATCGTCGATTTTTGTGCGTATTATTGTCAGTTTGTAAAATTGGCATACTACTCGGACAACATCGTTCCCAGCAGCGACCTGGGAGTCCAAGATGCATCTAGACATCCTCCCTATGCTGTTCCAGAACCATTTCAGTGCTGTTTCCATCAGTTTCTGACCTTTTCATGTGAACCAGACTCCCTCCCCTCTTCAGAGCAGGTGGTGCCTGGTTTAATGCTGGTTTTCCCATTGACTTCCATTGTGCTCGGCATACCGAGGTGTTCTACTCGAGCACCCGAGCAATTTGGTGCTCGATCAACACTAGTTGACACCAGACCAAGAAGCAGAGACCTGCAATGGGGGCTGTGGGGATAGATGGGGTGAGTATGAATTCTTTTTCATTTTTTTAATCACTCTGAGCACTTTGCTTAATATTTTTCCTCACTGAACGCAACCCCTTTAAAGTGCATGTCTATTGGAACAGATAGGTAGTGTTTAAATGCAATGTATAAACCCAGCTAAGTGTATTCTGAAAATGGGGAATGTGGTAAGGAACCCTTCATCATTGCCTGTGGCCCCAAACCACTTTCAATTTACCCCTGTTTCCTAGTCTGGGCTTACATAGTGATGTTGGTTGCCACAGCTGTCGCGCAACTAATGATTGTTGTACAGCACTGCAGCCATTGAAGTGAATCTGGTGTGAGACTCAAAAGTTGCAGTGACCCCAAAATCACATAAATACACATTAGTGTTGGATTGTTTTGTGCATCATGCCTACAACACCATTCAGTTCGGTAGCTGCACTGCTACACACAGCAATACTTGGTTGTGCCATGGTTGTCATGGCAAGATCACATGTAGCCCTAGGCCATACACATTATTTGAAATCTATCATCCCCAATCCCTATTTCCCCCAATCTCTTCCATCAGAGGAAGTCAAGAGGTTTTAGACAAATTTTATCATTTGTATATGGTGTTACAAATGTCCATTTTAATACTGTTATTGTCACCAAGTTAACTGTCTGGGTTCCAGTGTAACGGAATGGGGCTCGGGCACCACTGCCGTTAGATGCATTGCCAGGCCGCGTCCCCTGTGACACGTGCCCTGACCACGGCCCCTGGTGACACGAGCGCATCCATGGCAACGGAGCGCTTGCTCACCTCCTCCCCACAACACACACATGCTGAAGGAGATCTCCTGCAATTATTAAGTTGTTATTAGTATTACCTGTGTTTTATGGAGGCAGGCTAAGTGACAGCTCAGCCTTCCTTTCTGTAGTATGATGGTGTTCTTTTCAAATGGATACCCGTCTTTGGCTTGGCTATTTTGAATACCCTCCAATTTTGTACCATATTGTCCTCTCTGCTTTTGACCTTATTCCATACAACCCTTCTCTGTGTGATTGAGTTCCATGTCTGTCTGTCTTGCACTTTAGCAGTACAGGGAATGTATTCCAGTTGTGGACTTAGCGCTTAGGGTTTGCACTCCAAGTAGGCAGGGAAAGTGGGTTGGGTTCAGTCAGGGCTCACTGTGTGAGTGTGTTTCCCTGGCTACTGTGCTGATAGTGTTTCATGGACATGTATGACTGTCATAAAAAAATATACAGCTTTTTAAATTGTCTAAATCTTTTTTTTTTTTTCAGATATATATTTTTCAAAATGGAACTGATTCGTAGTAAAACCTTTATAAAAAGTTATGCCCAACACCCACCAGAAAAGGTACCAATTGTTGTATACAAAGGAAAAAAGAATGTAGAACTTGGGAAGAATTTTAATGACTGTGATATTCGTGGTAAGACCTTTATAAAAAGTTATACCCAAAACCCTCCAGAAAAAGTACCAACAGTCATATGCAAAGAAAAAAAGAATGTAGAACCTCAAAAGAATGTAATTGAATGTGATAGCAAAAAGAATGCAGCACAGACACAAAGAATGTCTAATGGGATTTGTACAAAGGAAGCTGATATTGTCCGATGTCCAAGGTTTATAAGAAAAAGCAAAACATATGACTGTGTTATGAGCGATGACAAGCCAGAGAAAGGAACTGGTCAAATTACACAAGGTCGGATACCAAACAGTGTCAGTTCCCCAGGCCTTGTGGAAGATCAGGGTGGAAAGCGAAATGACATAGAAGCCAACAAAGCACCATGTAAGCAAAACATAATAGACTATAGAAATTTTGTGCCTCAGATGCCTTTTGTACCATCAGTTGCAAAATCACTGCCAAGGAAAAGAATTTCTCTTCGAAAGTCCAAAAAAAGTTTAAAAAACATATTTAATTTAAAAAAGAATAAGCAGCAAGATGTCATATCAGAAGATGAGAGCCAGCCAATGATGTTTAAAATAAAAGAAACTAAAGCAGGTGAAAAACAGTATCAACTAAGTATTGGTGAGATGCCTTCTGATGAGTTCCTTCTTCATGATTGCTCGGACCGTGACATGTACATTGAGGCAGCTGATTCATTCAAAGCACTGTGTGAGGATGTGGCTTCTCTAAAAAGTTTTGACTCTCTTACCGGATGTGGGGAAATATTTGCAGATGAAAGTGCCTCTTTTATTGACATAGAAAACAGCCGAGTCACATTTATATCAAAGCCAAGTTCCATAGCTGCTAGTTTTCAAGGAGGAGTGGAACGACTTGCCTCTCCAGCCAAATCTGAGTCTATTGACTTCTCTAGGCTACGTGGTCACATGGACTCATCTGCAAAAAGTGTATGTTCAAATGTACTTTCTGAAACCAATAGGCCACTAGTTTGTCAAGGCCTAAGTAAAGTAGAAATTAATGGCAGCTTATCAATAGATCAAGTCTCCATCTTATCCTACAGTGATCTAATGTCTTCTAATGAGAATATTAATGATGCTGACTCCCCAATGTCCACAAGTGATGAGGGGTATTGTGACTCATATTCTCCAACATTGGAAGTAGGCAAAAATGAGGTTGGCAATGTTAGACCATTTCCAAGGGATAGCTATAGTGGAGATGCCCTTTATGAGTTATTTTCTGACTCATGTGAAAAGAAGCTCTGGCCTGTTCAGGACTGTGACTTGTCTGCTCCTGGTCATAATAATGACAATCCTACATCCATATATAGTTTTTGTGTGGGATCTGATGAAGATATGGCCTCTCAACCTGCACTAGAACTTGTTGCAGAAGACAATCTTGAGAGTACATGGAAAGGAAGTGAATGTTTATTAAAACTATGTGATACAGAGCTGTCTTTAACTATTGGAATGGTTAACTGGTTAAGAGAGACAGGAAAAATACCAACAAATGATCAAAATGTCACTTGTAGCTCAGAGGAGCCACCAGGCACAAGGAATGAGAATGACAGTAAAGTTGAAAAAATCACAGCAATGTCTGGAGATAGCAAGGGAGAGACCTTTTCAGATTGTGAATCAGTCAAAATTGAATATACTGAGCATGTAAATAACAGAAAAGGAAATATAGACAGTGTAGCCAGCACATTTGCTGAAATACCAAAACCTAAAACTGATTCAGACAACAGCAAATTTGAAAAAAACTCTCCATTTGTAACACATGTGGTCTTACATGACCCACCTCCAAAGCAAAATAGTTTAGATAACGTTACTGAATATAAGGATCAATTAGAATTATCCACTCCATATGCCAATGCTGTAGCTCCAGTGGTTTCATCACAAGAGCCAAATCTCACGGATGTTCCTCTTCTTGTTAACCATCTAGATTCCTTGCAGTCAATGGACTTTCAATGTCTTACATATTCTATATCTAAAAATAATAGATGGTTAGCTGACATTCTGGAGACGTGCCCTGCTGATGTCCCACCACTGCAAATATTATTTGACCACCAGCATATATTGGATTGTTTAGGCAAAGTAATGCGGCCTTATGAAATTGTCCAACATATCAAAAACTCTGTAGAAAGACTTGGTCCTTCTGAACAGACCTCAGAATTCACAATTGATAATAGAGTAAAGAAAAAAAATCTGATAACAGATCCACAACAACCAAACAGCAGATGTAGGAAAGAATTTGGCCGTGATTATACCAGGAACCAACAATGCTTAGTAAGAACATCAAGACTACTTCCAAAGGAGACTAACGCTTCCAAGGATGAGATTAGACCAGGATTCCTACCTCTTTTTAAATCAACCTGCTCATCTGTGATTTCTCGTTGTTCTTCGGTTATATACAGAGTTCGTAACTCCGAAGATGCAGTAATATATTTTGATACAAGAAATTACAACCTGTTGCCTGAAAGTAATGATAAGCTTACAAAAGATTTGAGTGCTTCATCGCTAGATTACTCTAAATACACAGAGGATGGTTTTCTGTCTATTACTTCTACGACTTTTACTAAGGATAGTGGTAAGTATACTTTACATCATTGGTTGTCAAGCAGTTGATCATGATCTACTGGTTAGATCTCTAATAAGTCCTAGGTCCATAGGTCATTATGAGAAATATGAAGGTATACATGAGGAGTTACATTATTTCTGGACATTATATGTCTTGTATCTGGCATTTCTAGCAGTTTTTTCCTTTACAATTTGTCTGTAGTTGCCAGCTTTTTCTGAGTTGGTGTGCATGTCTGGCCAGACACAGGACATGGAGAAATATGTGAGCATTTTAGATGTAAATCCAGCAATTAAAGCAAATGTAAAATCAGAAAATGACCTATTGTTTAAATCACTTTTTTATGTTAAACATATTTTTTTAGAAGTGTAAGTGAGTAAAAAAAATTTGCCATGACACTATCTTTATTACAATTTATATATGAACCTTGCAATTTTCACAATTAAGCCTAAAATATGTTAAGACTATGGATGAGCGAACCCGAACCTCACCGAGTTTGGGTACTGAAGGAATACTGTTATGGATTCCGTTATAACGGAATATAACTAAATTAGATGACGGAATGCAAAATGAAAGTCTTTAAGAGGCATTCCGTTTTGATCCGTCATAATAGAAGTCTATGGCTAAGCGTAACGAATCCGTCTGGTTTCCGAACCCGGTGAGAATCGGGTTCGCTTATCCCTAGTTAAAACTTCCTGTGTTTTAAGACCAGCTACATAGGCCATAGAAACAGTGGACAGGAGCTGATCTTATTGACTAATATAGAAGAGTTTTCTAGACATGCTCTGTGACCTGTGCAGAGGTCAGGAGGGAGCTGATAATCTGTGAATGGTGGATCCTGTCTATAAAGCGGTATTACTTGTCATTGTAATTCTGCCTGCGGTCATAATGATAATTGCTATTGAAAAGTTACCTGTACAGAACAGAAAATCATGACACATTATTAGGCCTAGTGGCCTAAAAAATAGATCATAAACAAACTGCAAATCTGCTGTTTGGCACAAACTATTAACAACAACTACAACTGGCTGAAAAGAGTCCAACTCGTCAGAAAAGATTATTATTATTTTTTTTACAGATCTGTCTTGTGGTCATTTTCTCACTTAGTGTCTACTGTGTCATGTAAAAAAGAGTGTCTGACAGCAATAAGTCTGGATGACAAAATTCCTAGTGTATGACCAGCCTTTAACTCAACTAAAAGATGTCATTTTTCTTACTTTTATCAAACTGACAGACAAATCCTTCCCTCCAATGAATAAGTTCTTCGGTGTTAGGAGGTTAAAATGCTTCTAATATTACGTGTCTTTCATCCTTGGAATATATGTGTGGAAAAAAACTTCATCATGTGAAAATGATGTGGGGCATTTATTAAAGAGTTTACCCAACAATTGTGGCGTAAAAAAAGTCTCAAATTATGGCTCATGCAATATGTGCACCAAAATGTGGGACTTTTTAAGCTTCTCGACAATTTTCCAAAGTGGCGATAAAGGAGGCGGGTCTTAGTGGGAGGGGCAGAGATTTGCACAATCCGACAGATTTAGTATAACTTTTTTTAAGAATCTGCTTCTTAATAAATTGGGTGCGTCTAAGGCCAGCACAGGAAGATCAAGGCTGGTGTATGAGTTTGCCAATTTTGATAAATGTCTCTGAAATGTCTTTGTCAAAACCAAAATACGTTTTCAATGATGAATGACTTATAGTCTGTGACCTAAACGTGGTCACTTCTCTTCTGCATAAAAACAGGACGTTTATAAAGTGATATAAAGATTACTACAGTAGCTCTCTACCTCAACGAGGTTGCTTCCACCTAATATAGAGACTATAATGAACCTCTAGGTAATTACTGGATTAAACAAGGTGGCAGAGTCATGTGTTCTTCACCCTTAACCCCCACATGGAGGTATGGAAAATAATAATTTTGAACTTGATGGCAGCAACGCATCTTAAAAAAGTTGGGACAGGGCCAAAAAAAAGTCTGGAAAAGTAAGTAGTACTAATAAAAAAAATAGCTGGAGGAGCCAGTTACATCTTAGTCAGATAACTAGGTATAAAAGGGATATGTTAGAGAGGCAGAGTCTCTTAGAAGCAAAAATGGGCAGAGATTCACCAATCTGTGAAAAACTGCATGTAAAATTGTGAAAACTTTGAATATCCCACCATCTACAGTACATAATATCATCAAATGATTTTGATAACATGGAGAAATTCATGTGCACAAGGGACAAGGCTGACAGTCAAAACTGGATGCTCATGCTCTATGGGTCCTCAGGCAGCACTGCATTAAAAACAGGCATGATTCTGTACTGAAAATCTCTGCATGGGCTCAGGAACACTCCCATAAATCATTGTCTGTGGACACAGTTTGCAATGCAATCGACAAATGAAAGTTAAAATAGTATCATGCAAAGAAGAAGCCATATGTCAACATGATCCAGAAACTCCAGCATCTTCTCAGGGCCCATGCTCATTTAAAATGGACTAAGGTAAAATAAAAACAGTTTTGTGGTCAGATGAATCAAAATTTGAAATACTTTTTAGAAACCGAAGTCACCATGTACTGCGGACTCAAGAGGAGAGGCACCATCCAGCTTATTATCAGCACACAGTTCAAAAGCCTGCATGTCTGATGGTATGATGTTGCATTAGTGCCTATGGCATGGGCAGCTTACACAACAGTATGTCAAGGTTTTAGAACAACATATCCTCCCATCTAGACATATCCTGACCTCTCCCTTTCAGGGAAGACCTTGCTTATTTCAGAAAGGCAATGCTAAATCCCATACTGTATTCGTCACAACAGCATGGCTGCACAGAAGAAAGGTCCAGATGCTGAACTGGCCTGCCTAAAGCCCAGACAAATGGTAAATATTTGGCGGATAATGAAACAAAAAAAAGGCAACGCAGACCCAGAGCTTTAAAACAGCTAGAATCCTACATGAGATAGGAATGGGGCAACATTCCTCTTCTAAAACTCCAGCAATTGGTCTCCTCACTTCCCAGACGTTTAGACTGTTGTTAAATTAAAGGGGTTCTGCACTTTATTTAAACTGATGATCTATCCTCTGGATAGATTATCAGCATCTGATCGGCAGGGGTCCGACACCTGGGACCCCCGCCGATCAGCTGTTTGAAAAGGCAACGGCGCTCAAGCAACGCTTCGGCCTTCTCACTGTTTACCTCCGGCCCAGTGACGTCATGACTTGTATCAACTGGCCTGGGTGAGGCTAAGCTCTGTTCACTTGAATGGAGTTTAGCCTCGCCCAAACAGCCTTCTCAAACAGCTGATCGGCGGGGGTCCCGGGTGTCGAAAACCCTGCCGATCAGATGCTGATGATCTATCCAGAGGATAGATCATCAGTTTAAACAAAGTGCAGAACCCCTTTAAGAGGGAATACTACACAATGGTAGACATGGCCCTGTCTCAACTTTTTTTGAGATGCGTTGCTACCATCAAGTTCTAAATGAATTATTTTCATGAAACTGTAAAATACCTCAGTTTCTACATCTGATATGTGTTCTATGATCTACTGTGAATAAAACATGGGTTTATGAGATTATTTCAATGTATTAACATTTTACACGGTGTCCCAGACATTTTGAAATTGGGCTGTATTATGGAACAAAATCTATTAAGGTTTTTAAAGAACTGGTAGAGACTTTCCAGTTAAGACCCAAAAAACATTGTAGTTTACAGCCTAGTAACATGCCTGACTGCACCAAATCTGCAATACATTCAGAACGTTTCAAAGCCCTTCTATTTTTAACACATTTTGTTATTTTACAACCTTTCTCTGAAATGTCTAATAGTTTTAGGGCTAGTTATTCTGTGCTTTAAAATCCCCTCAACAGGTGCCTCAACAGTCTCAAGTCTACTTGTATGTGAGTCTATTAGCTTGGCACACCTCATTCAGGTTGGTGAGCATCCATGACCAATTATTTCAGTAGGCTTTCTAGGAGTATTTGGCTTCAAGTCTGGGCTCTGTGTAGGACATTCAAGATTGTACCAAAGCTACCCTAGTATTGGAAGAGCTGTATTACACCTACAGATTATCTGACAGATTTTCTGAACAATCATTGGTCAGATGGCCATTTACACACAATCTTTTATTATACACACCAACTATTGGTCTGATTGGACCGAAATTGGTCAGATAATCTGTTGGCGTAATACAGCCTTTAGGCTCTCTGTTTTGTGTAGTTCTACTGTTGGAAGGCCAATTTTCATGACAGTCTATGATCAAGAGCATTCTTGGGCATCCATTTTTCTTTCCTCCATTTATCTTAACCCTCCCCCTCTGCCATCACCATGCTGTACCGTAGCAGTGGCATTGGCAAGGTAAGTGGTGTCTTGTTTTCTCCAAACCTGACACTTTGTAATAAAGTTAAAGAGTTTTATCTTGGTTTTTATCAAACTAGAGAAAAGGTGCTTTTTGACAACTATTGTAACTTGATGGATAAGAAAAGAAGAGTACTCTCCATTTTAGAATATGGCTTGATAGTCTTTGAGTTTTTCAACTCAACTCGTCATCAACCTGTAACCAGTTAAATGTGGATTAACACATATTATATTCTTTCTTCTCTTACAGGTTTGTTAATGACAAAAAATAAGAAGTGGAGTATATGAGAAGCCTTGAGCAGAGAAGCTGACTTCTGTGCAGTAGATACACATATACCATGATGATGTTGAGCGATACTCTGGGGTAAAACTGAAAATGCCACTATTGCAGAGAGAAGAGGTGCCCATCCCAGCCCCAAAGTCTTAGCTATATGGTCCCTATATATGAGCACACACATTTTACTGTGCGGAATTGTCTACTAATACAGGTTCTGGGTTAGGTTATGACAACCACTGCCCAAGACCTGAGCATACAGGCATCTTGAAGAAGTGGCTTACAAGAAACACCCATAGATCCCTTGATTAGTAGGAACCATGTAATTAAGACTCTGTGGCTGGGATGGGCACCACTACTCTTGGCAATGGATGTATTTTCAATTTTTGTTGAGTATCACTTTAATATTTCTCTTTTTAAATGACAAAATGCAGAGTATCTACTAAAATAACATGGGTCAGAGTTTAGAACATTGTAAATATGTAACTGTGCAAACACATGAATGGTTCCCATGCCTATAATGACTTGTATTCTTATATGTTTAGCATATTGTGACGTGATGCCTTCAGCAACCTATCCTTTGTAATAGATCTTATAAAAACAGACTACATTTATTATCTGATGGTCTTAAACACCTTTGTGGAATTGATTTTATTTGACCACACAGCACACTGATTTTTGTACATTTTTATACTACAATTCAATTTATTATGTTGACAGATATATCAGTGTATGGAGATACAAGGGTGAACATCTTCTCATAAACCTTCCAGTTGTACTGATACGTTTACATGCAAATATTTTGTAATAATTTCTAAACATTTATATAAAACTCTACTGTAATAGAATCAATATTTTACTCTGTCGTTGCAATAACTATATACATTGGCCACTTTATTAGATAGAAAGAAATTCAAGTACAATGAAACCCCAAATTGCATTGAAAAGTGCTCTGCTAGAGGGATGGTCTGTTGGTCCTGCTGCTAGAAGCCCCACTAATTAGAGGTGAGATGTTGGTCATCCTGTAGACAAATGTTTAATTCCCATGCAGCCGGTAAAAGCATTACGCAGTGCATAGGTAGCCCATGCAATGCAGGAGTGGGCAAGAACTCCAAGAAGAAGTTGTTTCTAATCACTGACTTCTCTAGTTCAGGTGCCTGAACTAGGGACCACTCCTACTAATTCTCTAAGGCCTGTTCACATGGTGTCTTTTGATGCCAGAGTATTAGAGTGGAATTTTGGCGGTTTAAAACCACAATCAGGTGACATGTCAGCACATGTGATCCTGTCCATCCATAAGTTTGCAGAACAGAGACTAGAAGTTCATTGAAGGGAGCCAGGGAGTTGAAAATGAGTGCGGGGAGCAGGTGATTATGTCCGGCCCATAATAGAACTGTCTTATCCTTGTCCGTAATACAGACAATAGGACATGTTCTATTTTTTGGTGGAAAGGCCATGCACACTGACCCATTGAAGTGCATGGATCAACGGAAATGGAAAAAAATATATATTCATGTGTCTATACACATTAGATGAATGTCGTTTGAACCTGCTGATTTTGTCAGGACTAGCTGATCTAGTGTGTTTGGTGGTATGTAGGTGGCATATGTTGGGGGAAAAGAAAGATTGGGCTGTTTGTTCTCAAGGGAGATAAGCCACTGCCAGAGGTGCCTGGTAGTGTCAAGGCCTTTGTTTTGCGCTGTGACACTCTTGCCACACTTGCGATTGCCCACGGAATCGTGTTGCTGTGAGAGCATGCAGTGGCAGTGTCTCGGCCTTCTGGGTGATTGCCGGGACATGGTTGCCACGCTGTTGCCGGTGGTAGCGTGTGGTTTAGTATGCTTGTGTGTGCACTTCCCCTTTAAGTTGTAGCCTCCCTTTGTCTGGTGCTGTAAGGGTTAACTCCCTGACTGGGTATGGTCACTTGGCTTTTATCTTCTGTGGTTTCCTGGCTTGAGTCAGTTGTACTTCAGCTGTCTTTGGTGCTGGAGCTCTGCTCCAGTCCAGGGTGTTCCATCTGTCCAGTGAGGGCCACCCTTGTGGTCATAGATGTCCAAGGTCTTCCCAGTTTCTCCTTCGCATCCTACCCTTTGTTGATTGGTATGGGTTTTGTCCAGGGTGTATTTATATCTAGTGTGTTGTGACTGTCTGGTCTGTTTATGTTGTTTCCAGCATGTCTGCTAGATATTCCCCTGTTGTATGTTAATTCATTGTTGAGACATACCCTGGGTAAGGTTTATCAAATAGTTTAATTACAGATGCCTATGCAGGCGTTGAATCTGGGGGCAGATTTAGCTTTTAAATCAGCGATGCACTCCACTGTTAGTTAGTTAGCAGTAGTCCGGCCGGCCTACTTATCAAAGCTAGAGTAGTTTAGCAGTGTGATACGATATTCAAATCATGAATGTTATGTACGCAGTGTGCACCACCAAAGGGATAGACAGAGGTCAGCTAACATATGGTATTATCCATGTGCTGTATTAGAAGTGGGAAGAGTGAGTCCAGCTCCCACAACTTAGCCTAGATGAAGGTGTCACTGCAAGCAATGAAGGCAGCTAACAGCCTATAAGTGACAGGGATGAGAGATGGTGCTCTCCCTCCTGACTCACTGAGCATCATTTGACCACGCAGTGGAGTGCTTACTGTATTTTTAATCTTTTTTCTATTATTTGGTTCATTAAGTAAAATGAAATAAAGGTATAAAGCATGTATTTTAACCTAAATAATAATAAAAGTGAAGTATTACATTTTCACCTGGGACAAGATAGGTTCAACGCCTGCATAGGCATCTGTAAATAAACCTGTTGTATGTTACACCTCCGTGAGGGGGCTGGTTTCCCGGAGGGGTTAACCATAAGCCTGTATGCAGCGCTGTCTGGGGCTGCCGTGTACCTTGCTGTATGGGGGTCCAGGCAGTAACTGGTATACTGGTGTCCTGTATGCGTTGTTTGTGTTGTGCCCTGTTTGGTGTGTGGGCTCCGGTTCGTATGCATGGATTCCAGTTGTGGTGGCAGCGGCAGGTAAGTGAGTTTTCCGGTGTTCCTACCTGCCGATTCAGTTGCTGCATATGGTCTTTTCCCTTCCACCGGTTACTAGGCAGGTGGAGACTCCGGTTTGACTCCGGAGTCCCTGAGCAACCGGTTGTCTCCTATTCCTGACCCCTATGCCAGGGACAGTCAGGGTCAGCAGGATCCAGGTTCCAGGTTCCAGTGCATGAGCCCTCCCACCTTCAGGGTTCACTCATGCGGTCAGGAGTTCAGGGTCAGGATTAGGACGGCTGAAGGGTTCGCCTGCTCCCTTTACTGTAGTCTGGCCTAATAACAGTTCCCATTATACTGTGGGGAATTTCCCCCACTCTCCACCGTGACAGTATGACCACAAGGGTGGCCCTCACTGGACAGATGGAACACCCTGGACTGGAGCAGAGCTCCAGCACCAAAGACAGCTGAAGTACAACTGACTCCAGCCATGAAGTCACAGGAGATAAAACCCTAGTGGCCACACCCAGTCAGGGAGTTAAACCTTCCAACACCAGACAGAGGGAGGCTACAACTTAAAGGGGTGGTGCACACACCAGCAAACATGTAACACGTTGCTACCAGCAACAGCATGCGTGGCAACCATGTCACAACGCACACAGCCAAAGCCAAGACATTGCCACCACATGCCTAAACAGCAACACATTGCCACCGGCAACTGCAAGCATGGCACCGGTGGCACAGTGCACACAGCAAAAGGCCGTGACAGGTAGAGACTTATTGCATTCCTCTCAGCCAAGCGGAGCATGTACATGTAGGGAGGTCAGAAGGAATACTGTAAATTGCTTGGCTAACAGCTATCTAAGGCTACTTTCACACTTGCGTTTCTGTTTAGTCCTCATGCTTTCTGAATGGAAAGAGATCTGTTCAGGAAGCATCAGGATGTCTTCTGTTCCGGCAGCATTCAGTTTTTTTTACCAGACACAAAACCGCTGCAAGCTGCGGTTTTGTGTCCGGTCTTAAAAACGGAAATAACGGATCCGGCACTGAAAACAATGTAAGTCAATGGTGACAATCAGTTTTTTTTAGGAGCCAAAAAAAACTGATCTGTCACTCATTGACTTTCAATGTATTTAGTGACGTATTGTTTTTTTCTGATTTGATTTCACACAACCATATCCTAACGGAATGAATGAATCCTGATCTGCAAAATCAAACTGGATCAATTTAATTCCGGTATTAAGATCCTCTGCTGGATCTCAATACCGGAATTAACAACGCAAGTGTGAAGGTAGCATACACTGTATGGCCTGATTTAAGAATGTTTTCATCACCTGTAGATTTCTGTTCTAGAAAAACATATCTAATAGAGAGGTCATAGAGCGTATACAAATATAGAACAGCATGTTTTAAAATTCTATAATGTACAAGATGGAAATATACAAATGAGGTTACCACTACCATACCTTAATTGCATATATAAACAATACCTTATGAAATCATTAGCATGCATATGTTTCAGTATCTTCTTACCTGCTTGCCAAGTGCTTGCTTTGTTACTCTGAGGTTTTGCATAAAATATAGTACATAGTATTTAAAGTGTTCTTAATGGACCAAATATTTTTTTTATGATTATGCTCTTTTCCTACTCGATTGGGCACCCAAAGTCCTGGGTGCTATAACACTTTAAAATTAGTATTCTAGAACAACGGTGCTGAGCGGAGCAGGTCCTGTCTGAGCCCACTCCCTTTGTCTTCTGTACTGATGTGTTATGAAGAGCTTTCAGCTGAGCAACAAGGTTTAGGCAGGAACCTGCTCCGCTTGGCTAAATAAAGGCATATCCCATCGGTACAGGGTACTGATGTGCTGTGCCAGAATTTAGCTCCATCCTCAACGCACCTGCGCCGATGACGTCACATCTACACCTGGCGCAGGCGCATTGAGGATGGAGCGGCCGAACGTCCTCCTCTCAGTGCGCCTGCGCTGACTGAAGACCGGTGCAGCGCAGACGCGAGATTTAGAAGGCAGACAGGGCTAGCCAGAGAACGAGAGGGCGCTCGCTGGCCCTGTCAATTTTGCAGGAGGAGGGGGCGTTTATTTGAAAGGAGGATGCGGCTGCTACCAGCGAGTAACCGCCCTACTTGCTGGTAGAGAGGTAATTTACATATTATAAAAGTGCGTTTTTTTGAAGAAACTACTGAACGAAAAAGAGTAAGAGGACTATATATTGATAAATCGCAGTATAAGGATTTTAAGTAGCCGAAAAATGACTTTAGTGGGGTGACAGAAGCCCTTTAAGCACAGGTAAAAGTAGGCAGTACAGGGAACAAAAATGTGGAATTAAGGGATAATTGAATACACAGTGAAAAGTTGAAATAGGGCCACCAAGGTGATATTAATCACCACAATCCAATACTCCAAAAAATAATAATACGACAGTTATACTTTAAGGCCTCTGTTTTATTAGGGGTCCATTACTGTCAGAGCTTGGGCCCACTGGAGGATCCTCTGGTACTATGGTGGGCCAGTCTAACCCTGCTTCTAGGTGTAGGAGTTCTTGGGTCTTATATACGTAGAAGCATGTAGATATAAACTACGTATCTTACATAGCTTTGTAAAAGAGCAGCTTTACTTATGTTTTATTGATCCTGATTTGTAACTTGTATGACATTTCTCCCACATTCTGTGATTCATTCCAAATCCTACTACTTGCTGCTTAAGCTAGTTTCACATACATCAGTTTTGTGTGGCCAGGTATTTTACGCCGGGAGCCGAACACAACTGATATGCAGTATGTGGATAGCCCTTCAGGGCACAGATCCAGCGTCTGTACACTGATAGCTCCGGACAGAAGAACTGAGCATGCAGCACTTTTCTGTCTGGCCCTATCCAGCGTCACAACTAATGCTTCGGATGTACTGTATGTGCACGATCCCACAGACAACTATTGGATCGGTTCTGGCTTAGTTCCCCTCTGGCATTTTCTGCTTCAGGCCGGAGGGGAACTGAGCTTCGATAGCCAGACAAATACGGAGGGGGGCTTAGAGCTTGTAAGTCCTGTACCCTGTACAGGGCTGTAAAGACTAAACTTCCAAAAAGGTCACTGAGTTTTTGTAAAACTTTTGAAATGTCATAGAGACATATGAAAGTTTTGATAGTTTTGATCAGTGTGGGTCTGAGTGCTGAGAAAGTCTATGGACCCGTCTCAATTCCATCCCCTGCAGAAAGGAGACAAAGCGCGCTATGCGAGCACTTCTCTCTCCTCGTTCTTGGGATCTCTCAACACTCAGACCCCCATCAATTAAAATGTTTGATAAGTCTCTAAGACACATACATTTGAAAAAAAAACAACTTAGTGACCCCTTTAAGGAGATAGAAAATGATGTGGTGGGCTTACATTCCCTATTTATTGTTGTGTCAAATAAATACATTTAAATTCAGTGTATGCCATAGTAGATCTCTCATTCAGTGAATGTATTCATAAATGGAATGTAACATTTTAATATATTAAAGGGGTATTTCCAGAATGACAGCGTATTTCCTATCCACAAGACAGGTGATAGGCATCTGACCAATAGGGACCCAGAAAAGAGTGCAGTCGAGCATGCATTCAAACCAACCAGTGAAAGGAACTGCCTGAGACAGCCGTGTGCTGTATGTCAGCAGTCCTAAAGAATTTGAATAGAGTGACAGTGCGTGTGGCTTGACCGCTGTTCCATTGAAATGATGTATATGGGACATTCATTCTCGTGGGGGGTCTTTGAGGTCAGACCACCTCCAATCAAATATACTTTGGATAAGTTGTCATTCTGCAAACATCCATTTAAGCAACTAGATGTTTTAACTTTTTTAATTTTTATATTTAATGTGATTTTAACTGAATGCTTATAAATCAATGACATGTAAATGTGTGCTTATTGTATGACCTACAACCAATAAAAGCTTTCACAGTTTTTTTACATTTCTTTTTAGGTTACAAATGGCTGGCTAATATGGTTATAACATTTGCCTTTTGCCATTCTGATGTAAGTGTGTGATGATCATTTTGCACACATAGCTAGTACTCAGTGTAGACCATCAACATCTTCTTCATGAAATGACAAAAGTGTAAAAGTGTAGAACAGACTGACTTCAACTATACAGAATAACTGCATAGAGACAACTTCTTTCCCATATAAATAGAACAACTCTACCTATCTACCTATACCTGCTAGTAAGGGGTGCACCACCAATGAGGCCACGTGAGGCGATCGCCTCAGGAAGCACCAGGTAGGGGCAAGAGGGGGCAGTGGAAGGGAAATGGCAATGAGTGCTTCAATTGTGGCAAAGGGGTTAGGTTAATAAATTGGCTTTGGGGGTGGGCACTGTTTTAGTTTTCGCCTCAGGCAGCAGAAAGGCTAGGTGCACCCCTGCTGCTAGTGCTTTCCAATCCAGGCAGGGGTTGTCATGACCTACTCAGCATCCTGCATAGAAAATAACTCTTTTCAGAGACCACCTCTGCCCAGGATCTGAGTGCACTACCAGGACGCTGAGAAGTTACTTCAAGGATCCTTATGAAGTTAATTTTGACAAGTAATCTGCCAGATGTCTATTGTTATGGTAGCATGAATTGCTAATTGCAATTTTTTTTTTCATCAGCATCCCCACTCCTCACATAGGATTCAGCAATAAGTAACTATAATAGGAATTTCTAGCTCTTATAACACCAATAACCACCTATTGGTGGCACTATGATACTGCACACAAAAATAATATACAATATAAATGTACTGTATGTTATTTTTGTGTGCAGTGTGACAGTATTCTGATTTACTGATGTATTACTAAAAGTGTGCGCTAGGTGTCGCCATTTTACTATGATTGAAAATACACAATAACTGCATTTATTATTTGTAAATATATTCATCTCTATTTTAAAGGGATTTTCCAATAAAAAAGAAAATCAAGTAGCCCCTATACATGTGTTAAAATAACAAGAAGCAATAATTATAAACAGTCACAACAAATGCAATAAACCAGCTCACCAAGCTGAAATGAAGTTGCCCAGGTGTATGGACAGGCCCAGAGATCAGAAGCAAATTCAGGAAGCCAAATCCAGCACTCCAGTAACTTCAAGTAAAACTTCTTTATTGTAGAAAAATTTAAAACAATCTGAACACTGATCCAATAGTAGCATAATTTCTCATACGGATTTTGGATAACTTCATGACTAAGTCTATTACTACGGGTTTAAAATGCGTAAGAAAAGTTATGCCACTATAGGATCAGTGTTCAGACTGTTTTTACATTTTTGACAATAAAGAAGAAGTTTCACTTGTAGTCACTGAAAGAACTGATGCATTCCTGAAGAAATATTTAACCATTTTCTCCCCTGCTCTACAGTTCTCTGACATGTTTTTCTTTTTTTGCTGGCCTTAGCAGTGACATCCTGTACACTGCTGAAGCCGGTGATTGGCTGCATGGTGACTTGTGTGCACAAGATGTCATTGCTGCAAGCAGAAAGATGACTTCGGCAGTGGGGAGCACTGGAATCTTTAAGGGAGAAAAGGGGTAAGAAAGTATCTCTTCTTTTGTTATTTTAGCACATGTATAGGTGCAGTGGCCAGGTTTGGGGTGGCCCCAATGGTACTCTTGGTTCCCCAGACATCGTTGAGGTGTCACCACGTGTTGCTACTCTCCGGAAGGATGGTAAAGCGCGGTGCTCACCAATGGGAATTAAGTCCAGAGAGTAAAGGTCTGTAGTAAACCAGAGTGTTTCTTTACTAAAAGGAACTGAAGTGCGAAACAATATAGGCAAGGCACTGGGCTGGCTTCTCCATTCTCCTGATGGGGAGAAGAAGGGCTTGATGCTGAGGAAAGGCATGAGCTAGCTGGCCCTCTCTCTCTCTCTCTCTCTCTCTCTCACAAGGCTGGTACCCTAGCCAAAAGCTGGAGGCCCATGGTCTATGGCTCAGTAGTCCGCCTGGCTCTTTGGTCACAGGGCTGGTGACCCTAAGTGTGTGGCAGAGTATCCCCATCTCAGCGTCTTCTTCTGGTCACCCATGCAGTCTGGCATGAGTATCTTCTAAGCACTAATCCTGAACTGTAGAACACTAGGGGCTATGACTGCTCTCTTTATATACAGTTTCTAGAACCTTCTAGTGGAAGGGTGGGAGTGGAGATACAGAACCCAAACAAATGCAATGCTACAACTTTCTGTCTCTTATAGACTTGCATTAGAAATTGAATGATACCAAATGGCAATGATGAAGCAGTTTTTCCAAACAAAAACAAGTCTTCAGACATAATATCATAGCTAAACCAGGCATCCAAAAGGTCAGTCTGTCTGGATTTGGTGGTAAACAAGTCTGGCTTTTCCCTCCAAAACATGCTCTTCTTTAACCTTATGGTAACTGTAGACAATTACCAGCATCTAATTTTTAGCTAGAAAGTCCCTAAAGTCCCTCAGTATTCATTAACCCTTTCCATAGTGCTATAAAGTAAAATAAAGTTGATGACTTTGCATAGGGAAAACAAGAGCAAATGTCCACAAATGTCCAGACTTCAAATTACCCCTGCTACAGGGCACTACACAGGGGCTGCCAAATTTTTTACCTCGGACGATCCACTTAATTTGGTTTCAAAAACACAAAAGATACAATAATTAGCATATTCTGTAAAATGAAGTAAACGCACTGGAGCATGTCACCATGGCTGAAAAGTAGAAGCAAAAGCAAATACAAAGCAAAGGCACTCAGCAAACATAAAATCTATGGACTAATACTTTATTCACTATATAAAATTAATATGAGGTACTAAATAATAATAATAATAATCTTTATTTATATAGCGCCAACATATTCTGCAGCACTTTACAGTTCAGGGTTTCATGTACAAACAAAGTTAAATAATATAGCAACAGACAAGTCAATAATTACAACAAGAGGAATGAGGATCCTGCTCGCAAGAGCTTACAATCGATGAGGAGATAGGGGTGACACAAAAGGTAGAAGTGCGTGTTGTGTATGTTGTGATTTAGCCTGATTTCTTGGGGTAGGGCATTCCAGAGTACTGGTGCAGCTCGGGAGAAGTCTTGGAGCCGGGAGTGAGAGGTTCGGATCTCACAGGCTTGTCACCGGAAGGCAGCGCAGATGCCTAAGGAAGGCATCGCGCTGCCTTCCATGCCATCAGGTCCCCCCTACAGCCGCATGAGGACCCAATGGCACCGCCGCCTGCCGCATAAGGTTGGATTCTATAGTGTACTGGTAGCCAATGCGATGACTGGCACGGGGCAGAGACATCAGAGTAGCGGTTGGACAGATAGGTGACCCTGGCTGCTGCATTACGAATAGATTGGAGCATACTTAGCAAATATATTTTGATCAAAATCATTTGTGCCTATCCACCATGACAAGATGACCTCTTTATGGATGGGAACCTGTTCTAAATGATACCTCTCTCTATTTCAACCGTCCTCTTAATTCCGGGAGAGCAGACTCTGCATGTATACTGTGTCTGCTCCATTTGTTACCTCTGTCTGTTCCAGCAGGCCTCAAGTAAATTCAGGGAGAGCAGGCTACAACTATATATACTGCAAAAATTTAAAAACAGCCTGTGAAAAAGGTGGTTACTCAGGAGTACACGACCAAAATGGAGACCACATCCTGTAAAATGTAGTAAAAGCACAGGTACATGTCACCATGATTGAAACTACAAAAGTATAAGCAAACACAATGCAACAGCGCTCTGCAAACATAAAGAATATAAACTAATGCTATATTCACTATATAAAATTTGTGCAATATATAGCCGCTGTCTGACCTCTCTGGATTCACTTGAGGCCTGCTGGCACAGAGGAGTTTGCATACTGCTATTGCATTGTGTTTCCCTTGAATATGTTGCAGCTATATGGTGCAGTTATATGTTCTAAAGCCCTTTTTGGCATGTATTCGTGGGGAAAAAGAAAAAGGGCTTATTAGCCATTGTGTGGTGAAGTGAGAAAATTACAGCCCTATTTGGTGTGTATTAGTGGCAATTCAGCGGTGAAGTTCCATTGTACTACAGCCATTTACATGTATGTCCTTTACGGCCCACTTGGCAAATGTGGTTCCTGGCCAGCCACACCAGCAACTTGGCCAGGTGACACCGCTTCCGCCTCCATGTTCTCACGCCGTTGGTCCTGCGACAATGTCCGCCTCTGCCTCCTCATCCTCCACCGTGTCCTCAGCCTCCACTGCAGGGACAATTCACAGTGCCCCTCCAGCATACCAAATGTTCAGGGCACAGCGGTGTCAGGCAGTTCTACACCTTGTTTGCCTGGACGAATGGAGTCACACAAGGGAGGAAGTGCTCCGTGTCCTTCATCAAGAAATTGAATCCTGGCTTTCCCAGTGACAACTCAAAATTGGAACCATGGTGCCCGACAACGAGAATAACATGGTGTCGACGCTGCATCAAGGAGGGCTGAGCCATGCGCCCTGTATGGCACACGTGTTCAATCTGGTTTTCAAGCGGTTACTGAAGTCTTCCATCCATCTGCAAGACATCCTAAAAATGGCCAGGAAACTTTGCATGCACTTCAGCCACTCGTACACCGCAAAGCACACCCTCCTTGAGCTGCAGCGGCAGAACAGCATCCCCCAACATAGGCTGATATGCGACGTTTCTACCTGTTGGAATTCCACCCTCCATATGTTGGACTGACTATACGAACAGAGAAAGGCCATAAACGTTTTCTTGATGATCCAAGCGGACAGGAGTACTCCCCTGTGTAACTTCAATGTCAGCCAGTGGCAGCTCATGCGTGACACCTGCCATTTTCTCAGGCCACGTTATTTGTAAGCCACCTGGACTACAGGATGAATGATGTAATTCCACTGCTTCATGTCATGGAACAGATGCTGGTAAATCTGTCTGGTCAGGGGGCTGGAGACGTGGCTGTAGAAGCGTACCCTGGGTAGCAGGGGTAGATAGTAAACTATTAGTGGAGAGTAGCTTGTACGCCGTGTGTTTGCTGTTTGGCGCATTCTGTTTTTATGCCAAGGCAGAATTTCCCTTGGAACTGTTTTAGGCCTTCCTCATTTGCGGTCTTAAGAGCTTCCAGCGAGACAGGGGGAGTTATTTCAGGGGCCTGAGCTGTGTCCACTAAGGCAGGGGTCTGCCTAGGAAATTTGGCAGCCATTGTTGCTGCCTGATCTGCCTTGGCTTTTCCCTTTGCCTCCTCTGAGTCTGTTTTACAGTAACCTTTGTTTTTATCACCACCACTAAAGTTGGCGACATGAGGGCTTCCATAAGAGACCTCACTACTTCCCCATTTTGATGTGTTTACCTGAAACGGTCACGAAGTCTCTGGCTTTCAAATGGGCTCATAGTCATGGGCTATACCTCGAATCAGAGTAAATGTTGGCTGCTTTTTTCCTCTGCGTATCTGCAAGCCATCTCCAAAGCCCTTAGCTCTGCTTCTTGGGCAGACATGTGTGGTGGTAAAGACTCTGCTTTTTAGTGTCATGTTTAATCACCACTGCCCAACCTGTCTCGTACCTGCCATCCTGACCATACCTCGATCCATCCACAAAAGAGCACATTATTTAGATTATCTAATGACTGATTTATCATCTGGTCAAATCCCACTGTCTCTCGTGACATCATCTGCAAACAGTCATGAGCCTCTTCTTGTGGATCTGGAAGAAAAGTTTTTCAAATGCCCTAACTCTTCCCTCCCCCCTTGCTCCAGAGGCAACAGGGTGGCTGGATTCAAAGTATTACATTAGACAGTAACATTGTTAGGCAACTAAATGGAACACTGCATTCTCAAATGACAGGCAACAAAAAGATGTTTGTGTTGTACTTTCATGAGGAACAAGCACTGTCACTTTGTGGTTCAGGACTATCTCAGAGCTTTTATCAACCATGGCTTGTACAACTGCTACAGCTCTGACGCAGAAAAGGCACCTTTGGCCACGGGTTAAGTCTGGCTGAATAATATGCCACAGGGCGTTGTTGCTGGCGATGCAGTTGGGTGAGGACAGCTGAGGCATGGCCATTTACTTATATACAATACAATCTAAATGTAATAATCTGATACAGTGCGGGGGAGCACAAAATTGCCAGGTTTAGGGCATAAAGGTATCTAGCACTTCATTTATAAAGTGGAAGAGACTAAAAGACTAAACAATCATAAAGAGGCTGCATCAAACTTGCGTATCCAAGGTCTGCATTAAGGAACAAGGTCCAAAAATGTCCTCAGTGCATTCATGTTTCTGCTCCCAGCAGCAGTACCACCCAGGTATCCTGTTTACCCTCATGTGATAAGGCAAACAACTACCAACTGTCTGAATGTAGTGGTACTGAAAAGAAAACATTTTGTCAAAGCAATCACAGTGGACTGGGTAGGGGTAGTGGGAACCTGAGCCAACAAGGTGTGTGTACTGGGCACAATGGGGCTTCATTGACAGCACGTAGGTCACATACCATCCGGTGCTGGGTGGGTTTGCCCTTCTCACTTTTCTTATTCACAGCGGTACAAAAGAGTGTTAGAAGGGGATACAATCTCCTTGATAACCTCCGCTTTTTCTAAAAGTTTTAGACTGTTTGAGATATGGCTCTGACTGTACCATACTCAAGAGATACTGTATCTTCCTGGGAAGTGGGGCGCCAGGTTTCATCTCCACTTCCACATAAGGAACTGGGAGCTTGCCAACATCCGGGTGTGAGGGGAGAGGACAAAGAACTAGGCCTCAAGGCTAGGGAGAAGGGAAAGGTCACCTCCTAGGAAACCCCTAGATCTGGCCCTGACTCCTTTAAGTATGTATAGACCCTGAAGGTGGGAAAATACATACGCCATAACCTAAACCCTAAGAACCCTGAGATGCCCTAAAGGTAGTGAAAGGGAATGAGACTACTGGTTCCTTCCCAGGTGAACGAACCAGCGTCTCCCTGAGACCTAGTAACAACAAGCAAAAGGGAACAACCAAATACAAGAGCAGTACAACTTATATTATAGAAAATGGATGAGCAGGAACACAAGCAAGGTCCACACACCAACTCCTCCAAATCCAAGCAGAGAATAGCAACCGCATGGTATTAAGTGTGAAACCAAACTAAATAGGGAAGCGGTAATGACTTCCAGCTTCACTTGACAAGAGGCGTGGTCATTACCAAACAACAACACTGAGAATCAAGAGACTGTCAGTTAACCTTACAAGCAGTCAGTCTCTCTGATCTTCTAACCTCAGTCACAGAAGGTACCGTGACACATAGACCATGGAGTTTTATCACTAATGGCCAACAAACAAAGTTCCTGGTCATTGAGTGCACCTGTGAGCTTCACAGCGCTTCTTCGGTAAGGGCAAATCTAACACAGATGTGTTCTGTTAAAAGGGGAGTGTACTACTTTCCCATCCACTTCTACACAAGGACCGTGCCTGGTTCACCGTCCCCACAGACACCCATGTTTTTAGTGATGGCTGGAGAGGCAGTGAGGATGACACAAAGACAGATTCAAGTCTGGCCCCAATGATATCCCTCACTCTGGGTGATAAAAAAGTAGTCCCGTTTTTGATTGATACTGGAGCAGTCATGACAGTTGTGCACAGCAAATATGTCCTCTCCTGACTTAATCTCCAAGAACACCAGTCCTTGGGTAGAAGTGGATGGGAAAGTAGTACACAAATACAATCCTTTCGTATGGTGTGGACGAGGAATCCCACACACTGCACAACACTCTCTCCAATCTGGGTTCTGGGTCCCGCAGACTCTGCAGGTCCATCCCCCAGGACCATTAAAGGGTGGCAGACCTACTTTTTCCTTTCTCTGTTTGGGAGGTTTAACATTATCATGATAACACTAATAAACCCACTTTCTCTGTCTCTCTACACCTCCTCCTCTATACACTTGCCTCTCGCAGGAAGACTTCTGTCTGTTCTGTGAGCTTGTTATTTTACTTTTCAATATTTTGCTGATGTCCTTCACCGCCTGTCTGGATTCTTTCTTCCTTACTACTTCTGCAGCATCTTATCTCAAGGCTAGCATTCCTCAGCAACATCATATGAAAGACAGAAAGAACAGAATCTGTCTGGAGACCATTTCCATCCAAATCCCCTCCTGTGATTTTAGCAGATGGGCAGGGCCCCCAGGGCCAAGTACTTCACCTGACCTGGAGTGATGGACATCTGCACCAACCACAACAACCTGTTATGAATCGAGATGAAGTAGCCTCCAAGTGCTGACTTAATCCTAGTAAAGGAAGCAAAAACATAGAAGTTAAGGCATTTCATCTAATTAAACAATTAAACAATACTACCAGTAATACCTAATTAAACTTACAGTATATGTGTATCCTTCATTTACTGAGTTCAGTACTCTATGTAGTACTACTTACATCTATATGTATTTTCTTGTGCTTGTAGCCATATCAGAAAAAATACCAGAAACTAAGATGGCTGCCGGGCAGGAAGTTCTCTCAGTTAAGATGGCCGCTGGGTCGGCCGGAAGTTACAGGAGTTAAGATGGCAGCCAGACTGGAAATTGGATTAGTTAAAATGGCCGCTGGTGAAGAAGATACCTTAGCTAAGATGGCCGCTGGGGGTGTGGTAGGGTCTCTCAGCACCATCTTGGAGGGTAGTATCAGCGGCATATAAAAATAATTACTTGTCTGTTCATCATGCATTTTTGTCCAGCCTAATTTCTTATACTTAATTATTTTCATACTGATGCTTGCATTGTTTTTTATAATATCAAGAATAGAATGTTTTCAAGGCCGAATATCCCGTCTTCACTCCTGTGAGAAACTTTGTGATAATTACACTCCTTTTTGGCTTAAAGCCAGAGCACACACCTCCCTATATGTCTGTGATGATTATTTTTTTCATTCTCCATTTAACTCATAATTTGGCCTCATCGTCACATCAGTAGAGGTGATTTCGCTCACAGTAAACTTGGCTGTGTGACCTTCCTCTACTAGTCAGTTTTCTATTTGGCAACACACAAGGTCACATTTCTGGTCCACACAGACATAACATTCAATGTAGAACAGACATAGAAACAGATGGACATAAAGAAACATTTTCCATACATTAACACACACAAGTCTTTGAACTTATTAACAAAAACATTTTCTGGAACTTCATACACACATTGCCTTGTTAGTTTGTTAGTATTGCAGACAGTGTACTCGCTATCACGCATTCCAATATCGTGACGTCACTCCCCCTCACAGCTGCTGCCCCCGCTGTCTCCCTTTATACACACCAGCCACCAGCTACAGGGCCATATATTCACCAGGCAACAAAGACACAGTACCTTCCATAGTACACAGACAGACAAACATGACACTCACTAAGGACCACAACCGGACTCAACTCTTGACAGTCGTTCCTCTCCGGGGAGACACACAATCAATGAGCTTAACCACTCAATCACAAACAAGACAAAAACAACTGAGACCTTCCCCTTTTTACCATCAAGCAGAGCTCACCCCTGTGCAGAATATTTACTTTTTCCCTGGCTACCACGTCTGGTCTGCCACCCCGGGGCTAATCCCTCTGCCACTGCAGGCAGATAATATTGTAGCCCCTAATTTGAGCCCCCCCAGGAGCTCCCTGGGGCTACTCCCTCTGCCGCTACAGGCAGATAATATTGTAGCCCCTAATTTGAGCTCCACTGCCAGGGGAATTCTCTTGCTCTGCTTAGTCATTAATCGTGAAGGTGCCTGATACGAAAAACAGACAGAAAAGAAGTACCCACAGTAGAGCAAATCGTTTTTCTCTTTCAATCTATGGTTCTAGGGCCTCTGGATTTCAACATCATCTGAAGCTGCTACTCACAGGGTAATGTAACATCAACCAGCAGAACAGGTCAACACAGCACAGGGGGGTACAAGAGGCAGGTAAGTTAATTAATTTTCTTAACTTGTCTCTGGGGCTGCGGTCTCTGTCCTCAAGTGACATCCACCGCGCTCTGGGAACCCAGACCTTCGACTACTGATGGTACCTTCTCCCGAGGCCCCATGTTGGGTGCCAAACTGTTGAAAATGCTCTTAATCTGGGCTAATTACGTTTGCTCTACTGCTCCAAATTGTTCTGATCCTAGAATTTTACATGCATGGAAGAACCTACACTGAGACCAGGCAAGGGTCAAAGCAGTTTATCATTTATTACAGGAAGTTAAGCAGTATATATGTACATCAGAGGGGGCATTCACCCTGAGGCTCGTGGCATTGTTACATTGGCTAGAATACCAAAACAAGAAAAGAGATAACACTTGGCATCTGAGCATTGTGCATTGTTTTACTAACTCTGGTATGCGAACTATGTAAACATCTAACGCCAAGCGCCATATTGTAATGGCTTCACTCTAACAGCAGTACAACATACGTCATATATGACACATCAGGTAGGGGGATCCTCCTGGAACTTAAGTGAATAATGCTAGAGGATATGGGTGCCATCTCAATTAATCAAGAATGATATCCACATCTCTATCACTTTCTTCACCCACATAGTGAAGAAACTACTCACCAGCAGCTAGACACAGAGCAGGACCTGAACCAGCAGGTGGTGGCATACTTGGACAGCACCTAGCCACCCCACATTAAAGATCCGCTGGACTACTGGGCAGCCAAACTGGATTTGTGGCCGCAACTGGCAGAATCTGCCCTGGAAAAGCTGTCCTGCCCGGCCAGTAGTGTGTTATCAGAGCGGGTGTTTAGTGTGGCGGGGCCCATAGTTACCCCAAGAAGAACTCGCCTGTCCACCCAAAATAAGGCGTGGATCAGGCAGGATTTCCACCCACCAATGCCTGATGCATCAGACTAGATCATCCATGGCGCCACACCAACATTTGCCAAAAGAGAATGGTTTCTTCTGGCTACCTGCCTCAGCTTCTATTCTGATACTGCTGCTGCCACTACCTCCACACTCTGTCATTAGGCCACTCTGTGGCCTCCTGATGCTGCTGCAGCCACCTCCACACTGTCATTGTGCCACTCTGTGGCCTCCTCATGCTGCTTCCACCTCACCACTATGTCATAAGGCCACTCTGTGGACTTCTCATGCTCTTCCCACCCTCCCCACTTCATGACCGGGCCACTATTTTGCCTTTCGGCCTGGCTGCCATCATCATTTATTTGATCCTTCTGATCTGTCAGAAGGAAAGAAAAATGAGATGCACAACGGATCCTGTCTGTATAGCAGCTGTAAGGCCTGTATGGTCCCATCAGAATTGGCTTGTGATTTAGTAGCCAAAAGCAGGAGTGGGTAGAAAACACAGAAGACATGCAAATATTCCATTCATGTGTCATCTCTGTTTTGGATCCACTCCTGTTTTTATGGGCATTAGCAATACTGATGGATTACTGACCAAATGTTGACCGAGTGAATGCGGATGCTCCACAGACAGGATCTGTTTTTTGGGGGTTATTGTTCTGACGGATCAGAGGAAGGGCAAAATAATCAGTGACATTGACACAAACTTACTGCTGACCCCCTTTCCACTCTGTCAGGGGGGCTATACCTGTATAAGCGTTTAATAGAACAGGTTCTGTAGGCATCTATGTGGAATCACCTGACGACGGTGTAAAAGGAGTGCGCTTCTTCTTGGCGCTAACATCGACCTGTAAGGCTGAGTTCATACTTATTATTGTTATTTGGTCAGTTTTGGCCCTGTGACTGCCCAAATAATTGAAGTGTGCAGTGATTCTAAGAGTGATGCCTGTCATCTGCATGTGATACAGTACAGTATTATTTCACTACCACAACAGATTCCCTATGCGTGTTACTGCAAGGCACAGTGTTCTACACCACTATAAAGGCTCTCTGAAGCCAGGAAATTGCAGTTTTTTAACGTGATTTGCCACAAATAAATCAAACCAAATTTTTCCGAAAATTCAGCAAACCGGCCGAATCGAATTTTTGAAAAATGTGCTCATCTCTAATAATCACAATACATAGGTAAGTGCCTTGTGTTAACTTTCTCTGCGTGATAAAGGCCATTGGCTGAAGTGAGACAACCTTATTGTGGTAAGCAGGGCCACAACAGAAATTAGGCAAGGGTGGCGATCACTTCAGGTGGCTCAGTCCTGGATCTAAGTGGGTGGCGGTGACAGAGCAGAGGGAAATGAGCGTTTCCATTGTGAAAGCAATCATCTCTCTATATTCTACTGTATCTCTGTCGTCAGGGGAGCGATACAATTGGATGCTGCGGCGGGGCACGAGAGCAAAATTTACCTGCCTCGTTGTTTCCTCTGGCAGACTTGAGGCCTAGTGCCTGTATCCTATCAGTTGCCGACTCAGGCGGTACGATGACATCATCATCATCGCACCGCCTGAGCTGGGCAGCATACAGCGCGGGACACAGGCCGGAAGAGGCCTGCATCGCAGCGCTGACAGCTGCATGGAGGAAAGTATTACTATTTCTTTTTTCATTAGACACCATGCTGTTTGGCCAATAAGTAGGGGAGAGGAGCACCAGTGGCATAACTCGAAATGAATGGGCCCCACAGCAAATTCTTGAACGGTCAATTCCCTCCCAGCAACTTCTTCGCAACCCCTGATTCCTGTGCAACCCCTACTCCTGTGGCTAGTCAAAATCGCTCTCTCAGACCAGTCATGGCAACCGATCAATATGTTTCCCACAGTGTCACTATATATAATGTCATTGAATAATAGTGTTGAGGGGGCCCAGACAATAAAATTCTTCTAGTCCCCTTCCTGGATGGGCACCTTCTGAGTTTTGGCCCCAAAGCAGCTGCTTCCCCTGCTTCACCTATACCTACGCCCCTAATGAGCACTATGGGGGCCTCTACTGGGAGCTTTATATAAGGGTATTTTATACTGGCACACATTATGAGGGGCACTGTGGGGAACAGGGGAGAGGAGCACTATATGTGCATCTACTGGAGGCACGATATAAGGGCATTTTATACTGGCACACATTATGAAGGCACTATGGGGAAATCCGCTTATCTGTGGGCACTAAGACGGGGTATTTTTTTGTACTGGCACACACAAGGGGGCATTGGCAGACATTATGGGGGCACTATGGGGACATTGGCTCTACTGGGGGCACTAAGAGGAGGTATGTTTTGTACTGGCACACAATGGCGGTATTTTTTGTACTGGCACACATTACGGGGGTATTTTGCACTGGCTCACAATATCAGGAAGTATTTTTTTGTACTAGCACAAAACATACTTCCTTTATACCCCATTATAAGGGGGCATTTTTGTACTGCCTCAGATTATAAGGGGCATTTTTGTACTTTCACACATTTTAAGGAGAATTATTACTACTGGGGGGATTATGGTGAGCTTTATTACTACTGGGGGACTATGGGGCACATGATTACTAGTATGGGCACTATGGGAGCATTATTACTTCTGGGCACAGTGGGGACATTAGTACTGTTGGGAGCACTATTACTACTAAGTGCACTCTAGCATTTAGAGAATTATTACTATTGGTGGGACTTTTAGAAGCACTCTTACTGTGGGGTGGGCACTCTGGCACTGTACCAGCTTAGCACAATTATTTTGGGGCACATTATGTTTACACTATTAGTGTTAGGGACATTATTTGCTGTATGCAGTGTTATTAAGGGGCACTATCTGTGTGATACTAGTATTTTCAGGAGGACTGTTTCTACACTATAGTATTGGGGAGCACAGCAAGCACAGTATTGGGGATGGCGGGAGACAAGTTGTGGCTGAAATAAATCATCATGACGGTCTGGTCTGAATTGAGAAGATGAGGAAAGAAACATCTACATCAAAGGAGACATCACTTGATGTAAGAGGTATGTGGCACTGTATTAGGTTAGGTTCAGAATTTGGCATGGTGATGGAGGAAGGGGGGGGGGGGGTCATTTTTCGCTTCAGGCAACAGAAAGGCTAGGTGCACCCCTGGTGGTAAGCCTTGGTTTATGGGCCCAGGCACAGAAGGAGCTGAGCAGATAAAAAAAATTGTTTTGTAGGAAAATATTCCATTTAACTGATATTTTATGCTTTTTTTAATCTCTTTACTATGAGTCCAGTTGGTCGTACTGATCAGTGATTGACAGCCTTCCTTCTATAAATGTGCATATAGTTAGGAGGAGTTGGACCGCTCCCCCCCTCTACAACATGCTGCCCTGCACTGCATTTTGAAAATGACAGGTTCACTTTAGTGATCTTAGCATAAGATCATTAGATAGACCTTGAATAAATAAAAGGAGTTGTAGGTCAATCTCTGTATTCAGAATCTGTAACTTTCTCATTTACTACATGTTTTAAGTATTCACCATTTGCAAAATCTCTATTTGCCAGTCAATGGTTATAAACATTGGGGTAGATATATAATAGTACTTCCACCTAGAATCCTTGGGCCATTGCGCCAGTTTTTTAATGCATGCCCCTTTAATGGCATATGTTAATGTGCTAATAGTGCGTCACCCTAGGTACGTATGTCTTTTTTTGGGTCTTTTTTTTTTTGTGTGAACATTTTCTGTAAACATAAATTTCATCTTGTCATGTCCTAATCTAAGACGTGTTGAGGTGCATTGTGTTGTCTAAAATTTTGTCAGCTCCAAGGTGGTATGAATATGGTGTCAAATTCTGTAACAAAATCCAACTCTGTTAATAAATGTCATTCTTTTAAAATTCAAATAAATGCTGAAGTCTTCTCCTGAACTTGTCCTACTATCATGTGGAAGAAGTTTGCTACAATGTAACAGTGCAGACAATCCTCTGCGATCTAAACAGCTATTTAAAGGGGTTTTCTGGTTTGTATCAGCATCCTTTTTAAAATAATAATTATATGAAGGGAGCTAAAATTCTGTAATGTGTTTCTTATACCTTTATTCAGGGCTTTTTTTTCTGGCGGAATGCACCGTAACGGCGTTCCGCCACCTTTTGACATCGCAGCCTGCCATGCTCCAGCATCGCAGGCTGCGATGTATCAGTGGGGAGGGACTGGGAGGAGGAGCTGGGGGCCGGTGCGTTCACTGTGCTCCGGCCTCACCGCTCCAGTACAGTTATAAAATGTGTAATTCAATTAATAATGATTCATGCTGCCCCCTCTGTAGTATAACATTCAATATATCCTACTCACAGGGCTACTGTTATATCGTAATGCAGGCCGGCCGGGCAGACGAGTGGCAGCGTCACTGACTGACATCACGTGCCTGTCCGGCCTACTTTATGAAGGAAGCAGGCAGCGCAGGCACGTGATGTCAGTCAGTCACGCTGCCACTCGTCTGCCCGGCCGGCCTGCATTACGATATAACAGTAGCCCTGTGAGTAGGATACATTGAATGTTATACTACAGAGGGGGCAGCATGAATCATTATTAATTGATACACATTAGCTGTACTGGAGCGGCAATAGGGGGGGGGGGGTCTGTGGATGGCACTGTTATGGGGTGGGGGGGTCTGTGGATGGCACTGTTATGGGGTGGGGGGTCTGTGGATAGAACTGTTATGGGGTGGGGGTCTGTGGATGGCACTGTTAAGGGGGGGTCTGTGGATGGCACTGTTATGGGGTGGGGGCGTCTGTGGATGGCACTGTTATGGGGTGGGGGGGTCTGTGGTTTGCACTGTTAAGGGGGGTCTGTGGATGGCACTGTTATGGGGTGGGGGTCTGTGGATGGCACTGTTAAGGGGGGTCTGTGGATTGCACTGTTATGTGGTGGGGGGGTCTGTGGATGGCCCTGTTATGGGGTGGGAGGGTCTGTGAATGGCACTGTTAAGGGGGGGTCTGTGGATGGCACTGTTAAGGGGGGGATCTGTGGATGGCACTGTTATGGGGTGGGGGGGGTCTGTAGATGGCACTGTTATAGGATGGGGGGTCTGTGGATGGCACAGTTATAAGATGGGGGATCTGTGGATGCCATCCACAGATCCCCCATAACAGTGCCATCCACAGATCCTCCACCCCATAACAGTGCCATCCCCAGATCCCCCATTAACAGTGCCATCCCCAGATCCCCCATCAACAGTGCCATCCCCATCTGGGGGGTTTCTTTGCTGGGCTGGACTTTTATAGCCCCCCCCCCAAATTTTACTTGCATCCCTGTTCTCTAAAGGGGCGGTTTTAGGGGGTGGTCTTAGGCGTGGGTAGGGGTGTGGCCAGGGGAGGGGGGTGAGTTCCACCACCTTTTCTCTGAGAAAAAAAGCCCTGCCTTTATTGCTCCTATCTTCCTTTCTGGGCTATGGTCACATGACAGGGTGGCCAGAGGTCCGATTTTAGACCGGACAGTCCGGTTTTCTGTCTCCCTGTCCTGCGTCTGGCGCAAGGCCTGGACAGACACAGGGATGTCCCCCCTTTCAGTAGCTCACACTCAGACAGCAGCACTGCGCTGTCTGAGTGTGAGCTGCAGCAACTGACTGAGGCTTCTCTCACCCCCAGTCAGTCACTAGAGCCGCAGACATGGCTTCCTGTGGCTGACTGAGCGGGAGATAAGCGTCCCGGCTGCCCCCAGTTCACCTTCCCCTCAGAAACTTCTTTGCTCTCCTCCCCCCATTTTTTCCCTGCCTGCGATGAGGGCATGGCTTTACGGAGCCTGATGCGTGGCTTATCCATTTGGGGGCATGGCCGGTGAGGTCCAAATTTCTGGGGTGAAGCCAGTGGCCACCCTATCACATGACAATGTCCATGCAGCTTTTTCTTATTTCCATGAGCGTGTCTATGTAGCTAGCTGGTGGGAGGGGCTATAAACTACCTGGGCAGTGATAGGGGAGTGTCTATGTAACTAGCTGGTGGGAGGAGCTATAAACTAGCTGGGTGTTGTTAGGGGCGGTGATAGGGGAGTGTCTATGTAACTAGCTGGTGGGAGGAGCTATAAACGACCTGGGCATTGTTAGGGGCGTTGATAGGGGAGTGTCTATGTAACTAGCTGGGTGGGAGGAGCTATAAACTACCTGGGCGTTGTTAGGGGCGGTGATAGGGGAGTGTCTATGTGGCGAAACCAACCTCGCCACTGGGTTTTGGAGAGGCCTGTTTAAAAGCCTCTTGCCTCAGGATTATGGCCCATAGTAACTTTAAAGGAGAAGACAGACCGGCCGCACAGCTTCAATCTGTCTGTGGAATTGTATTTTATGTTATTATGCGTTCGGTTAAATTGTATGTTTTGTGAGGGTACCCAGATAGCTAATATTATTGTATTCGTGTATTCTGAGTGCCATTCACCTAATGATATGCACTCAGACTTGAGCTATTTGGGGATATGTTAAATGTCTGTGTTTGCTGTGGGGGTGTGACATTGTGTGTTTAAATGGTGATGTCTGTCCTGTTGTCTCCACATGTGTATTGGTGATCTCCCTTTGTCCTGAGAGATAATTGGATTGCCTTCGGTTGTCTCCGGGACAGAGAGGAGGAAACCATGATGCATTGTGGGGATATGTTGTATCTGTCCTGTGTCGCAGTCTCCCTTCTGGTCCTCTGGGGGGCGTGAACGATTGGTTGCTGTATTTACATTGTATGTGTTGTAAATTACTGATTGGTTGTATTTCAAAACCCTGTGGGCGGACCTGTATTTGCAACAACTGTAATAAAAACCAGGCTGGGTGTGCCAGCACGTCAGAGCACTGCTTGACCCTCAACACGGAGCCTTGTCTCGTTATTGGGGGGATTCCCTGTATGCTGTTGGAGACTGATTGCCAGGAGTGTAAGCTGATTGGATGCTTTTCCTGTTCGTCTGCTGGCAGCTATTCGCGAGGTTCCAGTTTGGAGTGCTATTTTGTATCCAGTTCGGGAGTTTGGTGTTCTGCAGTAGCTGTGCCTGTCTCTCAGAAAGGGGCATATCGCCTAAACGGATTTTAACCCCTTGTCTGCTGAAATGGTCCGTTACAGTCTATGTAACTAGCTGGGTGGCAGGAGCTATAAACTACCTGGACGTTGTTAGGGGCGTTGATAGGGGAGTGTCTATGTAACTAGCTGGGTGGGAGGAGCTATAAACTACCTGGGCGTTGTTAGGGGCGGTGATAGGGGAGTGTCTATGTAACTAGCTGGGTGGCAGGAGCTATAAACTACCTGGGCGTTGTTAGGGGCGTTGATAGGGGAGTGTCTATGTAACTAGCTGGGTGGGAGGAGCTATAAACTACCTGGGCGTTGTTAGGGGCGGTGATAGGGGAGTGTCTATGTAACTAGCTGGGTGGCAGGAGCTATAAACTACCTGGCGTTGTTAGGGGCGGTGATAGGGGAGTGTCTATGTAACTAGATGGGTGGGGGGTGCTGGAGCTGTGGCAGAGAAAGGAGTGCAGAAGAGATTGGTTCACATGGTGAAAACGGGTCAGGAGAGGCCAAACTGAGAAAAAACACATGGAGAAGATGTACATAAGGTAAGCAACTAAATGAGCACATTGGTTAAAAACCAGAGTAATCCCAGAAAATCTATTTAGGGCCATGTTCACATTCACTGCCATTTATGCCTGAAGTCATGGCGCTGTGACAAATCTGTCATCTGATGGATCTAAACACTCCCCAGTGGATCCCATTGATTTATGCTGCATTCTGTATTATTGATGGACCTCAAGTAAAAGACACACCAAAAACATAATAAGCTTCTTTGTTATCTTTCTTTATCCAAAATACTTTAGCATTATAATAGCATTATAGTGCATATAAATGACTCATAGCCAGAAGCACATATGATAATAAAGTCCCTAGCAGAGCAGTCAATGGGGAGATCTCTGGATCCATGTGAGGTACAGGGCTGGTTCTAGCTTTGCTAGAAAGAGGTTGTCATGTACTACAAGATATCTTGCAGTACGCCAGACCTGCAGGGTATTGCGAAGTGAGGTCACGGTTATGGGCAATCGAGGGTTACTCACTGTTTGTAGGAGAACCCGGGGCAGGCATGCGGCAGTGAAGGATAGGCTGACACAAAGTTCCTCTGGGGCACACTCTGTATGTAGGGACCAGGCCTGATGGTGGGTGAGGTGCCCTGGATGTTGCAGGTGTTTCGAGTGCCTGGGGCAAGGTCCCTTTAAGGATCGTGACGCCAGTGCCTGTAACGGTGGCACACCAGTTTTTAGCAGTAATAAGTGAGGAACACAAGTGCGGTGAACCAAACTTTGCTTTACTTGGAACAGTTCAACTTTATACAATAAAATGGTAAATACAGTCCCTTGCATCAAAGAGGCAGGCTTAATTTCAAGCAGGCTTAATTTCAAGCAGGCTTAATTTTAATACTGGCAGGTATAATCTTGGCAAGATACTCGGAGGGTAATAGATCCACGCTTCCCAGCCCAGGCTGCACTATTTCACAGTTATACTGGCTAGCTGTATTCCAAGGCCCGTATGCCTAAATGCTGGCTTTTATCCTTGGTAAATAATCTTCCTCCCGTATTTATCCTTGCACTATATTTGTAATCCTTCTGCCCTTCAGCTTACTTGCGTCTAGCTGGATACACTGGCGCTGCTTGGCTTGAGGGTACTGCAGGTTTCTCCCAGGGGGCACATCTCTTCTACTGGGGTTGATTCTTCTGAGCTGGACATAGACTCAAGGAAACTTCAGGCAGTCTGTAATCCTCCACTAGCCTCCTGGTGGCAAGTAGAAGCCTGGACTATCTAGCTGCATGTCAGGAGGAGGCTCTCAGCTTGTCTCTGGCTGGTGCCTTCTCACTTCTGTCTCCACAGACTCCTGACTACAGACTAACTCCTCCCTGTCTGGGCCTGAACATTTATACTAGGGGCTCCCTATCTCCCTCTAGTGTCTAGGATGCTACACTACACCCCAATAGGCCTGCTATACATGTCACAGGGGAAACAACACATGTAAAAACACATAGAAAATACATTACCATGCATAGGTAAATATAATGCCACTGTCCCTTAGGGGTAGGAGTAACACGTGACCCAATTGACCCTTGTGTAGTGCCCACCCCTACCTAGTGTAGTGCCTACCCCTACAATCTGATTTCAATTTTTACAATAATCATGGGATAACCCTTTGTAATCTGTCCCATTGTGTTTACATACAGTAGAGATCATGACGGGTGCAGTTATACTGCTCAAAATGTACCAATTTTAGTCAAGCATAGGATTTGTGTAGGATTACACTAGCGTTAGGGATTCCGTTATGGCTTTCCATTATAACATGGTTATAACGGAAAATAACGGAATGGCCAGACAGAATGCAAAACGGAATCCACAGGACTTTGTTTTCCGTCTCGCATAACGGGGTCCAGATGTATCCGTTATGCTTTCCCATAGCCTTCTATTAGGACGGAAAGCAAACAGAAGGCCTTTTAAAGGCTTCCGTTTTGCATTCCATCATATACAAGTCTATAGGCAGAAGAACGGATCCGTCCTTCCATCTTATGGATTCCGTTATTTTCAGTTATAACCATGTTATAATGGAAAGCCATAACGGAATCCCTAGCGCTAGTGTGAACCCACCCTAAGCTGATCAGCTGTACTCCATGTCAGCAAATACGATTATGTGTGCAAAAAAAAGAGATAAAAACCTGTGATCCCAATGTATTATTACCCCTCTATAAATCTTTCATGAGGTCACATCTTGAATATCGGAGTCAGTTTTTGGCTCCACATTCTAAAACAAAATATAGGAGAGCTGCAGAGGATTCAAAGACAGTTGACTAGATTATTAAAGAGCATCTGTCACCAGTGTCGTGGTCTCTTAAAGGGGTTGTCTCTTGAAAATTATTCTACAGTTTTCAAACCAACATCTGGATCTGAATACTTCTGTAATTGCATGTAATTAATCATTAATAGTCACTGAGTTATTCAATAAAATGTATCTGTATAGCGCCACCTGCCATTTGGTTCTATTCTTATTTATTTGTCCTGCTCATTCAGACGAAGGGCACGCCGAAACGCGTTGGGGTAGAGTCATCCTGGGTGACATAGCACACGGTCTTTTTCAGGTGAGTCTTCGTCCTCCTTCTACCTATACGGCATTTGATTCAGGTTATATTTTATACCTGGCCTTACTGTGGTTTGTTTTCCACTCTCCATGTGGCACTCGCAATACAAACCCTGCTTTATTGCCGTGTAGGTTTATTTTTTGACTGCTGACTCACCTGTGTATCAAGGTTATCATACTGTTCCCTGGTCGTTGGCTGGTCATTGTACCATGTATATTCCATTGATCAATATATACATTTTTTTACAATTGACACATGTGCTATCCCAGGGTGGCACTCTTTTTCTGCTCCTATTCACTTTTTAATGGCATATCATTTACCCTTTTCTTTACATATATATCTTTTAATCATGTTACAATAAAATATATTTTTACTTTTGGTACTATGAGCTCCGCTCTCTTGTTTTTTCGCTCATTTTTTAGATGGCCGCACATGCTCAGTTTCATCCTTCAGCTGCCTCCTGGGCTGTGATAGGATAGGCTGAGACACGCCTCCTGGGCTGCAGCAGAAAAGACACTCCCTTTGAGCTGCCAGCTTGATATAAATCTAAAAGAATAATATATAGACAGCAATAGTAATTTCCTACAAAAAAATTGCCAACCCGCTTATATTAATTGTACACTTTATTAGCAACATCTTTAAATAATAAAAACCAATGCAGGGAAAATGGTGACATCACTGGAGGAAGACACAATAGAGGCAATTCAAAATAACCAAAGTAAGTGCAAGTGCGATAGCAATGTTAAATGCCAAAATCAATTACCCATACTGTGTCTCCTCCAGGATGGCCCAGCCCTGACGTGAGTTTTGGTGATCCTTCGTCCATCTAGCAGAGCAGTGAATGGGGAGATCCCTGGATCCATGTGCAGTTCAGGGCTTGTTCTAGTTTGGTACTATATGATGTGTGATTTTCATGTTTTACATTAGTCATGGCTAGGGATGAGCGAACCCGTTTAAGTTCGGGTTCGCCGGGTTCAGCCGAACTTCAGGTCAAAGTTCGGGTTCGGGACCCGAACTTGACCCAAACTTGACCCCGAATCCGGACCCTATTAAAGTCAATGGGGACCCGAACTTCAGTTTATTATTTCCCATTAAAACATGGTTATAACGAAAAATAATAGCATTCTTAATACAGAATGCTAATTAACCCTTTCATGACCAAGGGTCATTGATGCCCCAGTGTCCAGGTGAAAATTTACAAATCTGACATGCGTCACTTTATGTAGTAATAGCTTTGGAACACTTTTACTTATCCACGCCATTCTGAGATTGTTTTCTCGTGACACATTGTATTTCATGATAGTCATATATTTGAGTCAATATATTTCACCTTTATTTATGAAAAAATCCAAAATTTACCAGAAATTTGGAAAAATTCACAATTTTCCAAATTTCAATTTCTCTGCTTCTAAAACAGAAAGTCATACCTAATAAAATATGTATTACTTAACATTACCCATATGTCTACTTTATGTTGGCATCATTTTGGAAATGTCATTTTATTTTTTTAGGACGTTAGAAGGCTTAGAAGTTTAGAAGCAATTCTTACAATTTTTAAGAAAATTTCCAAAACCCACTTTTTAAGGACCAGTTCAGGTCTGAAGTCACTTTGTGGGGCTTACATAGTGGAAACCCCCATAAATGACCCAATTGAAGAAACTACACCCCTCAAGTTACTCAAAACTGATTTTACAAACTTTGTTAACCCTTTAGGCGTTCCACAAGAATTAAAGGAAAATGGAGATGAAATTTCAAAATTTCACATTTTTGGCAGATTTTCCATTTTATATATTTTTTTCTTTAACACATTGAGGGTTAACAGCCAAACAAAACTCAATATTTATTACCCTGATTCCACGGTTTACATAAACACCCCACATGTGGTCGTAAACTGCTGTACGGGCACACGGCAGGGTGCAGAAGGAAAGGAATGCCATACAGTTTTTGGAAGGCAGATTGAGCTGGATTGGTTTTCTGAACACCATATGTTTTTTATTTTTCTGCCAATCGTCTTGTGCAGGGGCTCGTTTTTTGCAGAAAGTGTTGAGGTTTTTATTGGTACCATTTTTGATCATTCATTATTACACTTTATGGGGCAAGGTGACCCAAAAATTGGCTGTTTTGGAACAGTTTTCATTTATTTATTTTTTTATGGTGTTTATCGGACGGGGTCTATCATGTGATATCTTTATAGAGACGGTCGTTATGGACGCGGTGATACCTAATATGTGTAGTTTTTTTTATTTTTCATTTTCTATAGGAAAAGGCAATTTTATTTTATTTTTTTACATTTTTATTTATTTATTTTTACTTTTATTATTTTTTTCAATTTTTTTTTTATCAAGTCCCTCTTGGATCATGAAGATCCAGTGGGGCTGATGGCTGCACTATACTTTGCAATGCTCTTGCATTGCAAAGTGTAATACATTCAGATGCCCTGTAGGTGGCAACAGCGGACGCTTTTGCAAAGCGTCCGGTTGCCAGGGCAACCATCGGGGCTGCCATTGCAGCGCAGCAGTCCCGATGGTGGAGAGAGGGAGCCCCCTCCCTCTATTAACCCCATGGATGCCGCTGCCACACAGCAGGGGGGCAGACCGAGTGGGGGGCAGCGCTGGAGGGGGGGTGGAAATTGTCACGGCCAGCAGGAGGGGGCACTGGAGGACACAAGATGGGCACAGATGGAGGGGGCACTGTGGACACAAGATGCCGCACAGATGGAGGGGGCACAGATGGGGGGCTGCACAGATCAGGGGGTGACCTGCACAGATCGGGGGGGGCTGCACAGATGGGGGGGCTGCACAGATCGGGGGGGCACGAGGACACTGTGATTTCAGGCTCTGAAACGGCATTTTTTCACTGCCGCGATCCGATTGGTTAGTCTGTACAGACTAACCAATCGGATCGATTGCCGGCAAGGGGCCACTCTGATTAATCCCTTGCCGGCATTACTGCACTGTATGCTGTCCGTGACAGCATACAGGGCAGGGGCAGAAACTTTAATCCAAGCGCTTTGCAGCGCTTGGATTAAAGAGCTGCCAGAACATATATATACGTGGTAGCTGCACGGGGTATGTGCAGCTATCACATATATATACAGATTGCGGTCGGGAAGGGGTTAAAATGGCCATTGAGGGGTTAAAAATAATTAAAAAAAACTCACCTCATCCACTTGATTGCGCAGCCGGTATCCTCTTCTTTCTTCAGGAACCTGCAAAAGGACTTGTGATGACGTCACCACGCTCACCACGTTTAGGTTCACTCAACCCTTGTCATGAGATAACCCCTTTAAAGGCAACATAAACTAGTCACAGATCCCCTGAGCAAAATACTGGGTCGCTTTCTTTGACCTAGCCATTTTGCCAAAATCGGTGCATAATGATGAGTCCTGAATCTTCATGAGCTCCTGGCTCTCCCAGTCCACCTTCTGATTCATATAGAAAAAACTGTGTCAGATCTATTGAGCAGAAAAGGGATCAATATGATTTTTCCTATATGTGTATGTTTTAAGAAACTGAAGTCAAGTATAATCCTGTAATCCAAAATTATATTCATGATATATAGAATTAGATGAGGGTTCCCATGTAATCTTGTTAAGTGTGAAAAAAAGACATTTGGAGCTAATTATCATATTTCAAATCAAGTATCTAGAGAGAGTTTGTTTAAAACCTGTATATTTTTGAAGCAGGCGAGATGTCTGACTGGTTGATATACATTAGTGTATTTCTTATCTTATTTAAAGCTCTGTCTAAGACTTTGTTCAAGGGTTATCTTTTTGTCAAATTAAAAGAAAATAGAAAAATTAAGTGTAATTACACAATGTGTTACATAAAACACTAGTGTCCCCTGGTGGTGGTGGTGAGTAGGAGAGAAGTGGCAAATTAATGCACTATGATCTCATTAGTCAAGTGAAAGACCAAACCAAGCCCACCTTCCAGGAGGGGATGAAAGTTAGCAGGAGCCAACAAATGGGAGTCATCAGATTAATTCAGGAAAGCCACAACAAGATGACAAAGACACACAAGAGAGAGGAAAGATCAGAAGAAAAATAGGATCTGATCTTACTTCACATTTGAACCTCGACGCTGATTTCTTCCAGATTCACTGGTATGTATACATTTTGTCTGTATATTAGGCAACTGATTAGCTATATATATATATATATATATATATATATTAAAATAGACCATATTGTTCTTTGTAGGATCTAGATTGATTTGATATAATTGTAACTGCAGTATCAATTGTGCCTTTTCAATCTAGGGAGATAAATCTATACAATTGATATATCTACAATTGTGATGATTGTAGTTCTAGTCAGATGGTCTAATTGAATTGATATATATTACATAACATAGTGTAAACTTAATTTTTGGACTGTAATCTAGAGTTATAACAATTTGTAATCTAGAGTTATAACAAAACTCATGCATGATGAGATGAAGTCATCATACCCAGTTATATTTTGAAGTAGGAAAATCTGTTCGCTGGGAGAAACCAAGTGTCAATTTTGTTTTCTATTATTACTAAGATACCAGTTTAATTATTGATTATATTGATGTCCTACAGGTTATTTGGTCTTCTCGACTGCATATAATTGATTATTATTCTTGAATTGTCACCAATTTTATATTGTCTTATATATATTTTGTACACAACTGTCTTCCTATTGTCTTCAACTTAGCCCAGATAATGAGCTCTTGTTAGCTCTTGTTTTTATTTGTGGAAATAAGTTGGTATCTCCTCTATTATACATTCTAGCTTGTTTTTCCATAAATAAATTAAACTATTTTTCAGAGGAGTATAAACATTCTGACAACTGTCAGAGTCAGGTGGGGCGGGGAGAGCCGTGAGCTTATGAATATGGGTAATTGACAGGAGCTGTAGCTGTTGGGAATTAAAAGTGAGGGCATCAGAAAACTGGTGACAGGTTCCCTTTAAAATGGTATGAAAGGTCTCTTTTAGGCTCATGCACACAGACGTTGCCTGGCCATGCCCATAATGCGGCCCGCAATATGCAGGCACTGGCCATGTGCTTACCGCATCACAGATGAGGACTCATCCAAGTCATTTAAATCCGGAAGGTGCGGAATGGAGGCACGGAACCCCACAGAAGCACTACGGAGTGCTTTCGAGGGGTTTCTCTCCCTGCCTCCACACTGGAAAAAAATATAGGATGGCTCACAGACTTATTCAAGTTGAATGGATCTGGATCTGTCTGCGGATCTCGCACTGATGGTGCCCGTGTATTGAGGACCACAAATTGTGATTGTGGTCCCCGAAGCACGGAACGGCCAAACAACAGCCATGTGAATGAGCCCTTATAATGGGAGGCTAGAAAAATCCGGCTTGTTCAGCTTGAAAAAAAGGCACATTAGAGGTAATTACATTTACAGGAAAAGTATAAATACAGGTGTGGTCAATTCAAAGAACTGGCACATGATTTATTCATTCGAAGCACTTAAACTGTGGAGGAAAGGCAACTTAGACAATCCTATAGGAAAGGATTCTTTAGAGTCTCAGTAGTCACACTGGATTGTCCTGCCTCAAGAGGTACTAATGGCACATACAAGTGAAACTCGAAAGATTAAAATATCGTGCAAAAGTCCATTTACCAATGTAGTAGAGTTAACACTTACCCTGGGTTCAGACCTGAGCGTTTTACAGCGCGTTCCTACGCGCTGTAAAACGCACAACAGGCAAGGACCAATGATTCCCTATGGGAATGGTTCTCACCTGGGCGTTTTACAGCGCGTACGATCGCGCTGTAAAACGCCCGACGCTCAAACAAGTGCTTGAGCTTTTTTCTGGGCGTTTGTCGCGCGTTCCCGCACATAGATATTCGGGAACGCGCGACAATGTGTGCACGCCTGTCTCTGTATGCGCGATTGTAAACGCCTGTACAATCGCGCATACAGAGCGCTCGTTTCAGAACGCTCAGGTCTGAACCCAGCCTTATGCTTTCTGAGATTTCTGAGATGTGTTATCTAAACTAAGCAAACACCTTCAATTGCTTTTCAATGGCCTCTGTTTCAAGATAACACGATGATTTAAGAAATTTGAGTTAAGAGTTTGAGTGCTAAATTAAAAGTAATTGCATTAATGTAGCTTAAAATTAGAATTTTGTGAAAAGGTTCAATATTCTAGGCTCAAAGTGTCACACTCTAGTCAGCTAATTAATCCATATCCTCTGAGCAAAGGGGACCTCAACATTGTGACTTTAGGGTTTAATAAGCTGTAAGCCATAATCATCCAAATTATAAAAATAAAAAAAATGGCTTGAAATATCTCGCTTTGCATGTAATGAGTCTATCTCATATGTTAGTTTCACCTTTTAAGTTGCATTACTGAAATAAATGAACTTTGCACGATATTAAAATTTTTCGAGTTTCACTTGTACTATGTCAGCATTTAAATAAGGGCTATATGATTAACTAATAGCAAATGGCATTAAGGGTAATAATTAATGAACTGATTAATGTTATATAAATTGATCTGAGAAAGGCTAAACCTGATGGGCCCATGTCTTTTTACAACCTATATACGGTCTTATTCACACATCAGTGTTTGGTTAGTGCTCTTTAGCAATATTTGTGTTTATTTTGACTTAGTGTCCTATATGACTGGATACAAATTAAAATGTTTTATCTACACTTTTCTTCATCCATTTTATCAGTGAATCTTGTTTCCATGGCACCTCCATTATCCTGGAGTCTCAGAAGAGTCACAGTGTCCAATGGTACATATTCTAGAATGGAGGTAAAGCATGGGAAATGTTGTGGTCTATGATTTCCTTTACCAACTGTTGTTGTTGTCTGTTCATTAAAAAAAAAAGTTTTATATTATTTTCAACAATCATTCCAAGACTTTATGGAGTATAAATGAGCCCAGTAGTAGACTTGCACATGATGTGGATTACGCGTGGATTCTCATGTGGAACAACCGTAGCAGCAAAGCGTATGATATTAGACAAATCTCACGTACACTTTGCTTTTTCCTTCCGTGTGGAAATTGACCTGCCGTGAGGATTTAGAAATCCACAGTGTGTGATATTTGGAATGGAAGAGTGAGATTTGCAGAAAATGCACAATAGATCCACAAGAGAAAACGTAACTAATATATGCTGTTTTTGGTGCAGATCTGGTGCAGAAACACACTCTTTTGAAATGTGCACTCATGCGCAGGTAACCTTGTAGATCACAGGAAGAGCAGCTGGATATATTTGTTTTTCTCTATGTACTCTCTACATACAGTCATTTGATACATTCAGTGAGGGTGAAGATAACGTACATTGAGAAATGATGCATTACCAGGGTTAAAAGGACACGCTTCATTTCAGCTGAACATGGGCTCCAGACGTTTATGTGGCTACAAAGCACAGGTATCAGCCAGCTTCTTCTATATGTTTTCTTCTTATCAATATACATTAGGACAACAGGTGCAGTAGATATAATCAATACTCCATGACCAGAAACGGCTAAAAGTTTAGTCAGGATTATGGCTGAGCATACACATCTTGTTCTATACACTCTAAGTCATGTGCTTGCTCAGGCGGATATCCCATCTGTTGCTTCATTGTGGTGGTGGATGGAACAGACACAGATGAGAAGAGACAGGTAGACACAAGCTGCTGTGGGATTTTTACTTTTCTGGATATGGATTCAGCCATGGTAGACGTTAGCTGGATCTCTCTACCAAGGATTTGGGTTTTTGGACATGACCTTTAAGCTAAATGACATTGTTCATCTGGAGGTCTCCTGGATCTAAGGAGCTGATATGAACTCTTCGGTCTGTGAGGTGTCACTGATGTCACAAAGAGACGTGGACAACTTCTCCCTTAATGTGGTCGGCCAATCTGAGCCTATGCAACTAGAATGGATATTACTTCCCTTTCACCAGGAAATGTGGATCTTTCTACTTCCTACCACCGTTTGCTTTGTAGCTGCCATTTTAGTGACACCTCCAATTCTGTTCTCTATCTTTTCCAACTTCAGCCTGCGTCAGGAAACTCGGTTCCTGCTCATCGGAAATGCTCTGATATCAGATTTGATATACCTGTTTTTATACACTATGAGCAGCATATGTAACATGACCAGCATACATGTCCCAGAACATTTGTGTGCACTGCTTCTGTTTTCACTGGCTGCAACCTACGGTGGTGGCGTCCTCACAGCAGGAGGAATGGTGGTGGACACATACTTGGCCATTCTATGGCCTCTACATTACTTGACCGTTCTACCTCCATCAAGAACTAAAAAGTTGATCATCTTGCTGTGGTTCTTTTCGTGCCTCTTTGCTGGTGTCTTGTTTTTAGTCTTGTACTTTACAAAGAAACCTGCTCCATGCCAGTATAGTTTGTGTTCTCTACCAGTCATATTTCTTATGACGTTACACGGTGACCAGGCTATCAGGCTGTGTCATATTTTTTTTATCATTGGTTTCATTTTATTCTTTTCATTGATTTTGTGCTGCTACATATTCTTGTGCTACAAAACCAGAGAACGTGGCTTGTGGAAAGGTGCTTCGTCCAGGGCGAGTGTCACGTTCCTGATGCATCATATCATCCTAGGGTCCTACTTCCTCCCTCTTCTTCTTCTGTTGGCAGAATCCTTACTGTACATTAATCAGGTTATAAGTCTAAAGGCAGGAATGCTGATCACATTGACAATCTGCAATGTCCTTATAGTCTTGCCTAAGGGTGTGTCTCCATACCTATATGGGTTCAGATACAGGGAGATATATAGATCTCTCAGGTTATTCTGCAAATTTAAGCGCCGCAGTCTTGTAGCACCAGGTAAAACATACACTTGAATGGGTTACCCCATGATTAATGTAAAAAAATATAATATAGTACACAGCAGTCTCTTACTAACAAACTTAGAAGCAGCCCTGTACCTCACATGGATCCATATATATTTCCATTCATTGTTCCAATTGCTCCGATTTTTTTTTATTTTTCAAGCTGGCTGTTTAGGGGGTATGCACTTTCTCAGGGGGATGTGTCCTTTCAGCTGGTAGCAGTTGAAGGTTGGAACTTAGTATGTGCTTCCATCTTGGTGATCAGGACAGAGAAATTAGAACAAGAGCAACAACAGCAGGTGGCGCTATACAGATAGATTTCAGTGAACGACTATTCATAATTTTAATTACATGTAATTAGTAAATGTAGAATATGTATGTATACAAGGAGAATAAAGTCAGAGCTTCTAAATAAGCTTCTAGCAGCCCCCTTGAGGGAGGAGGAGGACATAAAGTGGTACTAATAGGAAGACTGGAATTACCTTAGTATGATGGAAATCACTTCAGAAATAGTAGGATGGCTTTTTTGGGAGGAAGATTTGGTAAATGTATATTTTACATCTATGTGGCACGAAAGAATAAACGTGTACTGTACATCATGACATGCTGAATATATTTTAAGGGTAAAATAGTGTTCAGTCCTATATTTAAAGGGGTTGTCTCACCTCAGATATCGGGGCATATCACTAGGAAATAACTCTAATGTCTGATAGGTGCAGGTCCCACCTCTGGGACTTGCAGCTATACCTAGAACGGAGCCCGCAACGTGAAGGACGGCCCACCGCACATGTGGGGTCACCCTCTATGTATTCCTATGAGAGTGCCAAAAACAGACAGCTATTTTCAGCAGTCCCATTGAAATGAATGCAGAGCGCACCGCACAAGCGCGGCCCCCACTTCATCCACTTATATGGGGCTGATGGAAATAGCCAAGCCAACGCTCGGCTATTTTCGACGCTCCCATAGGAATGAATGTAGGGATGGCCACGCTTGTGCGCTGCGCTTTCCACTCATTTCAATGGGACTGCCAAAAATAGCCGGCTATGTGAATGCAGGCTCCGTTCTAAAGATAGGTGCGGGTCCCAACTCTGGTGATATGCCCCCAATGTCTGAGGTGAGGCAATCCCTTTAAATAGATTCAGCCTTTTTAAGATATAACATGTTATAGCTATCACTGTAATATTTTATTAATGTACAATCTTCTTAGGCTACTTTCACACTTGCGGTAGAGTGAACTGCCTGCCGAATCCGGCAAAACGTATGCCAACTGATGGCATTAGTAAGACTGATCAGGATCCTGATCAGTCTTAAAAATGCCTGATCAGTCAGAAAAATGCATTGAAATGCCGGATCCGTCTTTCCTGTGTCACCCGGCAAAAAAGGATCCGGCATTTATTTTTTTCACCTTTTTTTTCAGTCTGCGCATGCGCAGACCGGAAAGAAGGATGGATCCGGCATTCCTTTATTTTGAATGTCGGATCCGGCACTAATACATTCCTAAGGAAAAAAATGCCGTATCCGGCATTCAGGCAAGTCTTCAGTTTTTTGGGCCAGAGATAAAACCGTAGCATGCTGTTTTCTCTTTTGCCTGATCAGTCAAAATGAATGAACTGAAGACATCCTGATGCATCCTGAACGGATTAATCTCCATTCAGAATGCATGGGGATATGCCTGATCAGTTCTTTTCTGGCATTGAGCCCTTTTGACGGAACTCAGTGCCGGAAAAGAAAAACGCTACTGTGAAAGTACCCATAGCTTGGTAATAGGGCAGGTTAGCATTACCTGCAGGTAGGGGCAAAAAAGGATACGTGTATATATCATAGTATACATCTTATTGCATATATAATCAAATGTCAAAACAAATATGATGGGCAGAGTTGTCAGCGCGACAATATTATACCTTTAAAGGGAATGTTTCATCAGAAAATTATGTATTTTTAAAATCATGTTTTTATGTTAAACATATTTTTAAAGAATGTTTGGTGATGTTATATGTAATTTTCCATGTCAATATCTATAGCAGTTTTTGCACTAAGCTTGGCCACTAAGCCTAATAATAAGCATCACTTCTTGGTCTGTACAAATCACTTTTTTGCAGTAATTTATTTTACTCACTTAGAGAATTAAAATATTCGACAGCGCTGTACAGACATTGTATCAGTATGTCTTTGGAGTGTGGGAGGAAACCACGCAAACACTGGGAGAACATGCAAACTCCATCGAGGTGTTGTCCTGGGTTGGATTTGAACCAAGTACATCAGTGCTAACCACTGAGCCACCATGATGCCCATGCAGTTATCTGCTTACCATTATAGAAAGGATTACAATGACAGATATCACCTACTGTATGTATATATAGATAACACAGGATCCTCCATTGACAATAGATGATATCACAACGCATCTACTCCCTCCTGACCTCTGCACCGGTCAAAGAGCATGCCTAGAAAACTTTCTTACAGAAGTCAACGAGGTCCCCTCCTGCCCATTGTGTCTATGGACCATGTGGCTGTCGTAAAGCTCATCTCTAAAAGCTGTTAAGAACAGCTAAGGCAATAATGGGCCGCCTCCATAATCATATTCAGGAAACAGAATACAGAAAGTCTGCAGTCAGAAAATAAAAACAGGTTTGAAAATAAGATGTGTCGCTATCTGTTTTTAAGTGTCAGAAAGAAAAAATAATAATTGGTGACACATTCTCTTTGAGTTAATGCCTCAAGCACTGTGTTACGTCAATGTACAACCACCATGTTGTATGGAGTCATTTTTTGCTGTTGGGTTTCATATGAATTTGAGAGAAAACAAATCAGACAAGGTTCCACCCAAGATCTTGTAATGGAGACTTTCTCCTGGAGAAGTGCTTCTTGAAGGGGAGAGTATCTTGATAATATAGTATCATATGATGGAACCATACAGTGGTACAGGGATTGCCTATGACCATGATGGGGCCGGCCCACGGAGAACAGGTGAATCTTCTGGTCGGCCCCTGAGCCAAGGTGGCCCCCTAGTTCTCCACCCCCTGCACAAGTGGCACATGGCACTGTACCATGACTGTACTACTTATAGACAGGCAGAGTAAAGCAAATGTGTCCATATGAAAAACTGAGTAGATTATTTAACAACCTACCCAATTTATTGTTATCTATGCCCCTCTTTCTCCAGGGACCCGACTTCTTGAGGTCGCCGCAGGGGCCCCCATCATAAATCATCTTGCAGCGTCACTGTGTGAGCTTGCGTTCCTGGCTCAAATAGCTAAGAGGGCACTAGCCATGGACGGACTGGGAACTTAATGTGGCCCTGGGAAAAAAAAAGTTAAATCGCCCCCCATGTATGCGGATCCACACTGACGGAAGGCAGGCCAACACAAGGAGGCAAGGACCACAGAAGTAGAAGGGGCAGCAATACCATAGTACAGCACAAGATACCGTCCCTACAGAATCAAATACCACAGCACAAAATGCTGCCTCAGCAGAATCAAATGTCACAGTGCATCACATAATACTGCCGCCATCGCCACAGTATTCAACTGTATCACCATCCTGAGGATACAGTTGAATTCAGGAGGGCATCTGGTTGCTGACCTGATTCTCCTAGTGTTAATTAATGCTGAGAGCAACAAATTGCAATGTACCTAGCTGGGAGCCGTACGGAGGGCTCGGGTATCGGCCCACAGGGAAATTTCTCTGTGTGGTCTATGGCCAGCCCACCCCTGGCCCAAGACATGAGTCAATAGCGGGATACTTACAGAGGGTCCAGGAAATTAACCATCTGAAGCACCATCTACGCAGCAGGCTACTACTGAAAAACACGTGTTGGCGCAGTTTACAAAGGGGGATCATGTAAACAGGTATATGCATGAAGCTGTATAGTTTGCCTCATTTTAATGGTTGGCCCTAGGCACCCCAGTCCAAAACTGCCTATAACTTTATGGTAAGGAGCTGCAGGGACATTGTAAACCTTCATGCAGGGCAGGGGAGGACTGGCCATAGACCCTAGAGGGAAATTTCCTGGTGAGCCAATGACGAGGATGCCATTTAAGGCCTTTTCATGGCCGCCAGCCAGGTACGTAAAGATTTGATGCTCTCAGCATTCATTAATGAAGGAGCATCAGGCACTTATGCACTTGGCCAGTGGCTATAGGTGCCCTCCTGAATTCAATTGTACGATGATACAGTTTCATACTATGGGATGGTCGGCAGTATTTTGGGCTGCACTGTGGTATTTGGTTCTGCTGAGGCAGTATTTTGTGCTACACTGTGGTATTTGGTTCTGCTGGGGCGGTATATTGTGCTACACTGTGGTATTTGGCTCTGCTAGGGGCAGTATATTGTGCTGCACTGTGGTATTTGTTCTGCTGGGGCAGTATATTGTGCTGCACTGAGGTATTTGGTTCTGCTGGGGCAGTATATTGTGCTGCACTGTGGTATTTGGTTCTGCTGGGGCAGTATATTGTGCTGCACTGTGGTATTTGGTTCTGCTATAGCAGTATATTGTGCTGCACTGTGGTACTTGGTTCTGCTGGGGCAGTATATTGTGCTGCACTGTGGTATTTGGTTCTGCTGGGGCAGTATATTGTGCTGCACTGAGGTATTTGGTTCTGCTGGGGCAGTATATTGTGCTGCACTGAGGTATTTGGTTCTGCTGGGGCAGTATTTTGTTCTGCAGTCCCTGTCTTCTGTCACTTTGGACCCACCTACAACATAGAGCCACTTGTGGGTTTTTTTCCAGGGCCACTTTGGGTTCCCAGTCCGTTCCCGATGCAGGGGCTGCGCACTCAGCTCTTCTGCCTAGTAATGATGTCCCAAAGCAGGGTATGGATATGTCAAAGAGCTACACGGTTATCTTATCATTATGTGAATTTAACAATTTCTACTTTGCTATTGTCTTGAGCTGATGGAAAACAGCATAGCATTGCTATTTCTTAAGGTGTCATCTGTAATTATATATCTCTTGTAAAATAAATGTTATGTTGTATGCAGTCTGATGTTTTTCATTTTTTTTCATCCCTTGCATGTATCCATATTTTATATTGTTAGAGCTCATAATGAATTCTACATTATTAAAATTTGTTACAAATTTCCCCAAACCTTCGGTGAGAAGATGAAGATGAGATAATGAAGAAAAAGGATCACATGACCCCATCCCAAAGGAATTGCCTATAATCCCTTTCAGTCATACATGAGACACTACAGGATGTCAGTGGACCTGTCAAAGGCACTTGTAACACCCCAGAGTGGTCATGGCCCTGGACAACAATCCAAACTGTCATGGCCCTGGACAACCACTCTCATAGAACTCCATAGAATAGGTGTGCAAGCTCGTTAATACGTGAAAATAATGGAATAATAAAACAAATCAAGCAGCAAGTATAACAATATTGCAACTCCCAAAATTTTTAAAAAATCTGGTGAATAAACTAATAAAGTGCATATTGCTAATAGAGATAACAACAAGACAAAATAACTAATACTATGTATGTATCTATAAAATAGCTATTAATAAATATAACACAATGAGGGTGGTTATCCGGGGCCATCACACTTTGTATTGTTGTAGATAATACCAGTGTAATTAATTGAATTTTCTTACACCTGTATATTGTTTGCCTACGGCTCTATTACACCAACAGATTACCCGACAGATTTTCTGACCAATCATTGGTCACATGGCTGTTTACATGCCAACTATTGGTCTGATTGGACAGAAATTGGTCAGATAATATGTTGGTGTAATACAGCAATATACAATATATTGCAGTTATCTTGGTGTTCTTGATCCCTCAAGAAGCCACGTGATGATACGTGTGGGGCTTCTGCCCATACCCCCTTCTGTCTGACCACTAGCTCTCTGCTATATTTGGGTAATATTGTTTCAGTATTTGTTTATGGATTTATTGTTTGACATTTGGCTATTATTTATTTCTTTGCTACTTATTCCCTTAGGTTTTTTGAGTTCTATTTATTTTTTGTGGTGGTCTGCTTACTTTAACCCACATAGGCACACACTGTCTTTTAAATTGTTTTTAACTTTGTCACACTAATAAAGACATGTATGTATTTTTTGCTTGGTTTCATAAATTTTTTTTGGAGTGCTGGATTTTTGTATACATACTTCTACCTCGAAATATATTTACTAGCAAAAGGACCCGGCTTCGCTTAGGTGTCGTTAAAAGATATCAACACTTTTCACTATAACAGTGACATCTACAGCACCCCGCCCCCAAAACACTGACCTCCACAGCCCCCCACCCCTTAGCACTAAACCCCCCACAGTGCCCCGTCCCTTCAAATTGGACCTCCACAGCAGCCCACCCACTTAACTTTGACCTTTACAGCAGCCTTCCCCTTTAACAGTGACTTTCATAGCATACCACCCCCTTGACAGTGACCTCCACAGGAGCCCGCCCCCTTAACAGTGGCCTTTACTGGATCGGGGGCGTGTCCTTTTGAACAGCTCACTCTAAGGCCCCTTTCACATGGGCGAGTATTCAGCGCGGGTGCAATGCGTGAGGTGAACGCATTGCACCCGCACTGAATCCAGACCCATTCATTTCTATGGGGCTGTGCACATGAGCGGTGATTTTCACGCATCACTTGTGCGTTGCGTGAAAATCGCAGCAAGCTCTATTTTGTGCGTTTTTCACGCAACGCAGGCCCCATAGAAGTGAATGGGACTGCGTGAAAATCGCAAGCATCCGCAAGCAAGTGCGGATGCGGTGCGATTTTCACGCACAGTTGCTAGGAGACGATCGGGATGGAGACCCGATCATTATTATTTTCCCTTATAACATAGTTATAAGGGAAAATAAAAGCATTCTTAATACAGAATGCATAGTACAATAGGGCTGGAGGGGTTAAAAAAAATAATATTAAATTTTAACTCCCCTTAATCCACTTGATCGCGCAGCCCGGCATCTCTTCTGTCTTCTTTCTTCAGGACCTGGGTAAAGGACCTGTGATGACGTCACTGCCCTCATCAAATAGTTTGTCACATGATCCATCAACATGGTAAAAGATCATGTGATGGACCATGTGATGATCGTAGTGATGTCATCACAGGTCCTTTACCCAGGTCCTGAAGAAAGAAGACAAAAGAGATGCCGGGCTGCGTGAACAAGTGGATCAAGGTGAGTTAAATTATCTTTTATTTTTTTTAACCCCTCCAGCCCTATTGTACTAAGCATTCTGTATTAATAATGCTATTATTTTCCCTTATAACCATGTTATAAGGGAAAATAATACAATCTACAGAACACCTAACCCAAACCCCAACTTCTGTGAAGAAGTTCGGGTTTGAGTACAAAACATGGCGATTTTTCTCACGCGCATTACAATGTTTTGCACTCGCGGGGAAAAATCGCGCATTTTACCCGCAACGCACCCGCATCTTATCTGGGCAAAAAACATGACGCCCGTATGAAAGAGGCCTAAGACAGCAGCACTGTACTATCTAAGTGTGATCTGCGGGTAGAAAGTCACCCTCCCTCCCACCTCTGCAGCTGACAGAAGTTGATTTTTACCTTCATGTTTTCAATCCCTGTCGGCTAAGGATTTGAGGGGCGTGGCCTAACCAGATATGGGCATGGCTTAGCGGGACCTAGAGGTTGATTTTTAACTAAATTTTTTCAATCTCAGTCAGTTGAGGAGTGGGAGGGGCGTGGCCTAACCAGATCGGGGGGGGGTGTCCTTTTGAACAGCTCACTCTAAGGGTCCATTCACATCTCCATAGAATGGGTCCACATCAGTTCCGCAATTATGCGGAACAGGTGCGGATCTATTAATTTTCTATGGGGCCGAAAGAGATGCGGACAGCACATATCCCATTCTTGTTCGCAATTGCGGACAAGAATAGGCATTTCTATGGGGGTGCCGGCCGGGGGTATTGCGGATCCACAATGCACTATGGACGTGCCGCGCCCAGGCCAGTTATACTAGTCTTGACGTCACTGGGCCTCCAGAGGATAGATCATCAGTTTAAAAGACTTGTAGAACCCCTTTAATGATCCAGCAGAGAGCTCATACCGTGCTTTTCTGGATCAGTGAAAGAAGTGTTTATCTGCATACTTCTCTCTCTCTCTCTGCCAGACATCGATCCATGTGATGAGTGAAGGCAGGAGAGGAGGGTGAACGATTTTTCTGCTCATGTAAAGGACCGTGAGAAACACCACTCTCTCCAGGCAGCAGGAAATACATAAAAACTCTGACTTAGTGTAGCTATAAGACCTTTGATGGTGGCACCAGTGGGAGGAGTCTGACCACAATGAAGAAGGGGACTGTACTGTGTAACTAGTGAGGATTATTGTGATGTCCTATCATGTGACCACATGTGCCATTGCTGTTTACTTCAATGGTCAAAAGATGACACATTAGGTTTAACAGAAGCTGACTGTAAACTATCAACCACCTCTACTCTAGACTATTAACCCACCCACAGTGTCACCTGTCTGTTCTTTGGTAGGTACGTGGCCTCTGCTTTTTATTGCTGCCGCCACCTCCTTTCTCCACTGATTTTGTCTTCTCCTTTGCACCCCGATCTGTCTCCTAGGTCCTGTCCAGCACACAATCACTTCCAAAGGTGGAGGAGCAAGAGGACGATGATGAGGATGGCATCAAATACACCTAATTGTCTCAGTGGGGGCGGAGCCGGAAAGAAGTGGCTCCTCGGGCATGCTGGCCAGAATGGCCACCTGTATGCTCACTTGCTTACGCAGTGACAAGGAGTATTATTGACCTCAAGCAGTCTGATGATTACTATAACTAGTAGCCATGCTTTTAGACCTTCGCTACCGAGGCAAAATGGGGGAATAATTTCCTCTGGCAGAGAGGGAGGACAAATTATATTACTACCAGGAAATATTGTGTATGCAGCTCCTCCTGCTGATTCCGATTTATAGACCTCTCCCACCTTGCCTTGCTGGTGTTGACCCATCTTGCCACTGTTGCTGTCTGTCTATTACCACATTCTGTACGGCTGCTGCTGTGGCCTGCATCATGCTACTAACGCCTCTCAGCCATCAGTTTAGGTGTATTTAGTTTCCACACGGTTGAAATAAAAAGATCTGTTGCTTACAGATGAAAATAAATAAATAGAAAATAAAAACATTTTGGCGGTGGTTAAATTTCTTTAACCCCTTCATGCTCGATCACGTACATGTACGCCATCGGTCCAGTCTTTAAAGGTGGCACCCGCTCCTGAGAGCTGCGTACTTCATAGCCGCGGGTGGCCGCCTGCTTCTTATAGCAGACACCCATGGCTCATGTCCGCAACCGGCAGTTATGCCGATTGCGGACATTTAACCCCTCAGATGCGCTCTGAAAACTGAAAGCGCACGCTTTCGGTTATGCTCCAGCTCCCCCGTGTGGCGATCGAAGGAGGCGGAGCCTTCGTGCAGCAGCCCCTGTCTTTGTGAATGACAGGCGGCTGCTGCATAGTATTTCCTATGGAGCCTTGCCTGTAGTAAAATCATCATAGATTCCAATGCAAGTGCATTGGAGTCTATGATAATAGCAATCAGATTATTGATTGTTATAGTTCTCTATGGGAACTATAAAAAAAAAGTATTAAAATGAAATTAAATTAAGAAAAAGCAAAAAAATTCAAATCACCCCCTTTTTCCGAAAATAAAAATAAAAGAACTAAAAAGATTTAAAAAATACACATCGTGGGTGTTGTGATGTGCGAAAACGCCCATAGTAAAAAAAATATTAAAATATATTCCCCATACGGCAAACAGCAAAACAGAAAAAAGCATCCAAATGGCCAATTCGCCATTTTTGGTCGCTTCATTTTCTAGATTTTTTTTTATGAAAAGTGATCAAAAAGTCATACACACCCCAGAATGGTATCAATGAAAAGTTCAAATCACCCTGCAAAACAATGAGCACCCATACAGCTCCGTACACATAATTACAAAAAAGTCAAAATATGGCGACAAAAAAATAAAGCTGATTTTTTTTCCCACTTTGAATTTTTTTTTTTTTTTATCAATACCAAAACGCAAGAAAAACTATACATATAAGGTATCCCCGGATTCAGGGATCATATGCAATATTAAATGGTGGCATTGGAAAGTACATCTTGTCCCGCAAAAAACAAACCCTCATATAGCTATGTGAACAGACAAATAAAAAAGTTATGGCTCTGGGAAGCGCAAAACAAAAACGCAAAAAATAAATAAATCCGGGGGTGATTACTGCATCCATATCGGCTTTTTCTCACAGTCAAGGCAATTCTGGGACTTGCATCATGCCTCTAATGCCTGAGGGTCAGTTTACGTGTACTCACTTTCCAAACGGTTGAAATTTATAAAACATTTTTGCTGGGGGGGGGGGGGGGGGTGGTTAAGACAAGTGGCGTCTCTAGCTTTCATATTTTGGGGGGGCACACTGGGGGCCAGGACAAAAGTAGGGGGGCAGCTATAACAACGATACATTTACACAAGTACGCTTAGAAATGCTGCAATACTTTACCCAATACCTAAAACCGCAATAGGGAAGAAAAACCCCAATCACTCAGATTTCAACATGTCCTAGCTGCCTGGGGATCTGTGGATGACACTTATGGAGGGGGATCTGTGGATGACACATACCGTTTATAGCATCTCATGCTATGTGTCATCCACAGATCCACCCCATATCAGTGTCATATCGGGATCCTTCTCCCTATAAGGCCCCATTCACACATCCGAAATTTGCGTAACGGAATTGCGGTCCCATTCATTTCTATAGGGCAGCACGACGTGCTGCCGGATACGGAAAGGCGGTCCCGCACTTCCGGGTCCGCAATTCCGTTTCCGAAAAAAAATGCGGATCCGCACATTGCTGCTGTTACGGACGTCTGAAGGGAGCCTAACAGTGTCATCCACAGAGTGGCACAGATCCCCCCCCCCCATAACTGTGTCATCTAAAGATCCCCCTCCCTATAACAGTGTCATCTACAGATTCCCCCCGTAAGAGGGTCACGACATCCAAAGACCCCCGATCCCCCTCCCTATAACACTATAAGAGTATCATCCACAGATCCCTCCCCCCCTATAACAGTGTAATGACTCATGACATCCACAGACCACAGATCCCCCTCCCACCGCTCATATTTGAACATGATTTCTCTAAACAGTAAAGTAAACACTGTAATCATCCAGGCTGCACTGACAGTAACTTTAAAGGGGTTCTGCACTTTCATTTAACTGATGATCTATACTCTGGATAGATCATCAGCTTCTGATCGGCAGCGGTCAGACACCCGGTACCCCCGCCGATCAGCTGCTTGAGAAGGCGCTCGAGCAGCACCACAGCCTTCTCACTGTTTACCGCCGGCCCACTGACTGACATCACAACTAGTATCAACTAGCCTGAGTGCGGCTAAGCTCTGTCACTTGACTGGAGCTTAGCCGCGTCCACGCTAGTTGATACTAGTCGTAACTCGTGACATCACTGGGCCGGCGGTAAACAGTGAGAAGGCCGCGGCGCTGCTGGAGCGCTGGTGCCTTCTTAAGCAGCTGATCGGCGGGGGTCCCGGGTGTCTGACCCCCGCCGATCAGAAGCTGATGATCTATCCAGAGTTTAGATCATCAATTAAATTAAAGTGCAGAACCCCTTTAACTTTTAAATCAGGAAGATTCTGGGGCAGCCGCCAGCCAGCTCTCCTCTCAGACTCAGTCAGAGTCAGATCTAATGTCTCTAGTTAGAATAGAAAGAGACTTAGTCAGTCCACTCAGTCACTACTTGTAAGTTGTACCTTATTATTATTAACCTCCCTGACGGTATTCCCGAGCGTGACTCGGGGTTAATTTTCGCTGCCAGAAGCGGTAACCCTGAGTCACGCTCGGGGTACATTGCAGAGGGAGCAGCGGGTGTCCTTACCTAATCCCGGCGATCCAGCGATGTTCCCCGCTGTGATCGCCGGTGAGAGCCCCGGCGGATGTCTCATCTCTCTTCCTGGTTCCGTCTCTGTGAGCCGCAGCGCCTCACAGAGGCGGAACTGGGCGGGAGATTAAAAAAATATACATTGTATAAAAGTCAAACACACACATAAAGTTAGGTGATACAGTGGAATCCTGTCAGATTACACTATCACCTCAGATTTGACATCTGATCATTCTACACTGCCCTGGCTGCCCTTTTAGCAGTTTTTTCTAAGCAAAAAAATATATATAAAAAAAATATATATTTTTTACCATGGCATCAAAGCGTCACTTTAGCATCACCAAAGCGGGTTTGGATCAGATAAGTGACAGCGACAGCGACACAGAGCCCCTCGCAGAATTGAGCGACAGCGATAGCGATTCGTGGAAAGATTAGTCATCCGACTCTGACACTGACCAGAGAAGTGGCGACAGCGACGAATCTGCACTTGAGCTCAGTGAGGTGCGCTCTTGGTGCCCTATTGATTGCGGTATGGATGCAGTACCACCGCCAAGATTCCCGTTTACAGGATCGCCTGGGATGAAGGTAGACGTTGATCACAATGATCCTTTGGCGTACCTAAAATTATTTCTGACAGATGACGTCATTGAAAAGATTGTCACGGAGACAAACCGCTACAAAGAGCAGCAATCCACTACTCTGCACAGCAAGTTTTCCAGAACCAGAAAATGGGAACCGGTGAGTAAGGAGGACATATGGAAATTTCTGGGGCTAATACTTCTTCAGGGGGTGGTGGGGAAACCCCTGCAGAAATGGTACTGGACTACCAATAAATTGCTGGCAACCCCATTTTTTGGCACCATCATTCATGTCCGAGTACCGATTTTCCCTCATAATGAAGAATTTACACTTCACGAACAATGAGGAATTTGACGAAGCCACACATCCAGCGCCAAAACTGAAGAAGATCTGGGAAGTATTCCAAATGATCATAACCAATTTCCAGCAGGCCTATGTGCCAGACAGAGACATCAGCATTGATGAAAGTCTGATGGCTTACAAAGGACGCCTCAGCTGGATTCAATACATCGCATCCAAGAGAGCGCGGTTTGGAATAAAATCCTATATGCTCTGCGAGTCTACAACTGGCTATATATGGAATTCCATCATATACACGGGCAAAGGAACACAATTTAACCCCAGGTACAGCGGCTATGGGATGGCAACGTCATCAGTCCTTTCACTGCTTGAACCATTGCTCAATCAGGGGTATTGTGTGACAACAGACAACTTTTACACGTCGCCTGAGCTGTACGAGTTTCTACTAAAAAACAAGACTGACGCATATGGAACCGTTAGGGCCAACCGACGTGGCCTGCCATGTATGTTTTCCAAGAAAAAACTGAAAACAGGAGAAATGGTGGCCTGGCAGAAAGGAAAGATGATGGCAATGCGTTGGCGTGACAAAAATGAGTACAGTACATAACACCTCCACTACCACGGTCCACACAAGAGGTGGGAAAGATGTCATAAAGCCACAACTTGTGATCGACTATAATAACACCATGGGAAGAGTCGATAGAGCCGATCAGGCGATGACATTCTATCCAGCTATGCGGAAGCAACAAAAAAAAAATTGCAAAAAAATATTCAGGCATCTCCTGGAACAATGTCTGTGGAATGCCTATATACTGCACAAAGGAAAGAGTGACAAGCCTCTTGTTCACTCTGACTTCATCTGGAAGGTGGCGGAGCAGATTTTTGTGAACTAACGCCATCAGTGGCCGTGAACAGATCTGGACGTCGCGCTGTTGACGTTGTAAACCCAGAGAGGCTGACTGGTCGTCACTTTATGGATTACATCCCGCCAAGCGCAAAAAAGGCAGCACCTACAAGGATGTGTGTAGTTTGCTGCTCAAAGCGAGATGGAAATGGGAAAAAAATCCGAAAGGAAACCAGGTTCCATTGCCCTGATTGTGACGTTGGTCTATGTGCAGTCCCATGTTTCAAAATTTACCACACCCAGGATGTTTACTGAATTTTCTTTTGTTTGACAAATTTCATTATTTATTACATTACTGAATAAAATTATATTATTTATTAGATTATAACTCATGATTTTATTTTTTCGAACTTTATCACATCTGAGAGGTCTACTAGAGTCTTCTTTGGTCAGGTTTAAGTAAGTAATTACTAAGAATTGCAGGCCTACAATACATAACACCAAATTTCCATGCAAAAAAATGGTACCGCTTTTGGAACAAAATTCCTGACATAATCATACCGCCAGGGAGGTTAAGTTAACCTGCTACACACCGTCACCACTAGGTCAGGCTCAGTCCAGTCTGTTCGGTATCGGTAGGGCCACGCCGCGCCACGCCACACACTGTCTGTTCTCTAGTCTGGGCCTGGCTGGCTTAAAGGGCTTCTGTCACCCCACTAAAGTCATATATTTTTTTTTGCCAACTTAAATTCCTTATAATGCGATATATCAATATATAGTGCTCTTACTCATTTTGGTTGGGTAGTTTCTTAAAAAAAACTGACTTTTATAATATGTAAATGAGCTCTCTAGCAGCAAGTAGGGCGGCTACTTGCTCATAGCAGCCGCACCCTCCTTTCATAAAGACGCCCCCTCCTCATGTTGATTGACAGGGCCAGCAAACGCGCTCGTCCTCTGGCTGGCCCTGTCTGCATTCAAAATCTGGCGCCTGCGCTGTACCAGTCTTCAGTCGGCGCAGGCGCACTGAGAGGAGGACGCTCGCTCGGCCGCTCCTTCCTCAGTGCGCCTGTGCCGGGTGTAGATGTAACGTCATCGGCGCAGGCGCATTGAGGATGGAGCGGCCGAGCGAGCGTCCTCCTCTCAGTGCGCCTGCGCCGACTAAAGACCGGTACAGCGCAGGCGCCAGATTTTGAACGCAGACAGGGCCAGCCAGAGGACGAGCGCGTTTGCTGGCCCTGTCAATCAACATGAGGAGGGGCGTCTTTATGAAAGGAGGATGCGGCTGCATGAGCAAGTAACCGCCCGACCTGCTGGTAGAGAGCTCATTTACATATTATAAAAGTCTGTTTTTTGAAGAAACTACCCAACCAAAATGAGTAAGAGCACTATATATTAATATATCGCATTATAAGGAATTTAAGTTGCCCAAAAAAAAAAAAAGACTTTAAGCAGCTGCTGCCAGTAGATCAATGAATCAGAATCAGCTCATCTCACTGCCACTGAGTCTGACTGGCCCGGTCCTGGAGCCGGGGGCGGGGCCGGGCGGAGCTGGGGGCAGAGTCGGGAACGCGGCGGCGGTGGGTGGAGACTAGAGAGTGAGACCACAACTGCACCGAGTCCGAGACAGATCATCAGATGTGAAGAAGATGTTTGGTAGGGCTGCCTAGTGCCTACACAGTGCACAGCAGCGCAGCATATGTAGGGGGCACAGCTTGATGTAGGGGGGGCCGTGGCCCCCTCTGGCCCCCCCCCTGGCGACGCCACTGGTTAAGACAGTTGAAATTTTAAAATCTTTTGGGCGGTGGTGGTTAACACGGTTGAAATAAAAAAAAAATTGGGGGGGGGGGGTTGTTAAATTTCAGAAGGCGGCATATTTACGTGATTATTGTATTAATTCATACATTTTCTCACAGTCCAAGCAGGCTGAATGTGATCAATAGACCTCTCCTTGCTGACGGTGCACCATCTTGACACTCTTGCTGACTGTCCGTCTGCCTACCTATCATCATGTTGTGTACAGCTGCGGCCTGCATCATGCCACATGCCACTTGCCAACCATCATGTTCCCCCAAGACACTTTATCATTTGTTTATTTTATCTCATAACATTGTGTGTGTTTAAACATCATCTGGGACAATTTTTAGAAGCTTTGGAATATGAAAAAGCATGAGACATGTGCCATTGCGGTATCTTTTTATACCCGCTGTATGATAACACTGTCTAATGTGTGTTTACCCATAGCTATGCACATCAGTTTAACTCAGACATCATTTGCTGTTTTTGTCATAGTGTTTCAGAGCTTGGGTAGGGGGCCTGTTGGAGTGGAGAAAAAAAAAAAATCATAGAAAATTAAGAAAAGATAACAAGTTTTCCTAAAGTCCTAGGAGGCTAGAGGGGGTTATACCTGTATACCAACTTTAAGGGCAATTGGAGCAACTTTAAAAATTTGGCCCGAACCGGATCTGAAACAAATCTCTATTCTGCATCACAGTTACTGTAGCCTGTACTAGACTCTGTCCAACTGACCGTTTGTTTAAAAAAAAAAACTTCAAAGTTCAGATTTTAAAAAATCCTGTTGATTACAGCGTAGTTGAAAATAAAGTGCCTAGTAAAAGATAGGGTGGCAATGGATTGGGTAATGTGAAAGGAAACACCAGTGCCACGTCATTTGCCAGTGAGAATGTGAGCAGCTGTAGCACAGGTAGCAGCACCAGCCATCCGTCCAGTAGTAGTAGCATTCCACAGTTGTCACTTGCCCGAGATTATCCCTCGTGACAGATTATTATTGCGGAGGAAGTAGATGACATTGTATACGTACATCTGAGTCACAGCAGGATGATATTGATGTTATCTCTGAGTCTGACACTGAGCCAGTGTTCAGAACTTTCCTCTTGCTCCATAACAATTGAGGCCCAATAGAAGTATTTCTTTTTCATCAACTCTGTCTTCGATGACTCTTCCAAATGGGGCAAAGAGTTAACACCCTGGGTGCTAAGGAAGATATTTTAGATAGTGTTGGACTGACACGACAAGGAGATTCAGAGGAGGAGGATGCGATGATTCATAGCTGGATGGATGGTAGTAGTGGCACTTGTAGCTGTGGCAGTGGTGAAGAGCACCGGTAGCTGTAGTGGTAGTGGCACTCGGAGAACATACTAGTGCATCTCAATAAATTAGAATATCATCAAAAAGTTAACTTATTTCTGTAATTCAAGTCAAAAAGTTAAATTCAGATAATATATAGATTCATTACTCAAGACTTTATTTCTTATAATGTTGATGATTGTGGCTTGCAGCTAATGAAAATTCAAAAGTCGGCATCGCAGAATATTGTGAAAAAGCTCAATATTGTAGACTCATGATGTCACATTCTAATCAGCTAATCAACACAAAAAACCCACAAAGGTTTCCTTTAAATGGCGTCACAGTCTGGTGCAGTAGGCTACGCAATCATGGAGAAGACTGCTGACTTTACAGTTTTCCAGAAGACACTGACAAGTTATTGACACCCTCCACAAGGTCATTGATAAAGAAGCTGGCTGTTCACAGAGTGTTGTATCCAAGCATATTAATGGAAAGTTGAATGGAAAGAAGAAAAAGGTGGTAGAAAAAGGTGCACAAGGCCATTCAAGAATTTGGGGGAGATTCACAAGGAGTGAACTGCGGCTGCAGTCAAGAGCCACCACAAATCCAGGACATGGAATACAACAGTCGCATTTCTTGTGTCAAGCCACTCGTGACCCAGAGACACAAGGGTCTTACCCGAGCTAAGGAGAAAAAAGACTGGACTGTTGCTTAGTGGTTCAAAGTCCTGTTTTCAGATAAAAATACATTTAGCATTTTATTTCAAAATCAAGGTCCTAGAGTCTGGAGGAAGAGTAGAGAGGCACACAATCTAAGTTGCTTGAGGTTCAGTTTAAAATGTCCACATTCAGTGATGATTTGGGGAACCATGTTATCTGCTTGTGTTGGTCCACAAGTCCAAAGTCAGCACAGCCATCTAACAGGAAATTTTAGAGCAATTCTTGCTTCCCTCTGCTGATAAGCTTTATGGAGATGCTGATTTCATTTTCCAGCAAGACTTGACACCTGCCCACACTGCCAAAAGTACCAATACCTGGTTTAATAATCACGGCATCACTGGGCTTGATTGGCCAGAAAACTCACCTAACCTAAACCTCATAGGGAATCTATGAGAGACACCAGACCCAACAATGCAGATGAGCCAAAGGCCGTTATCAAAGCAGCCTGGGCTTCCATAACACCTCAGTAGTGCCACAGGCAGATTGCCTCCACCGCATTGATGCAGTAAATCATGCAAAAGGAGCCCTGACCAAGTATTGAGTGCATATCTACTGTACATACTTTTCAGTAGGCCAACATTTTTGTATTAAAAATAATTTCTTTAATTGGTCTTATATAATATAAAAATTTTCTGGGATACTGCATCTGACTTTTGGGTTTTCATTAGCTGTAATCCATAATCATCAACATTAAAATAAATAAACACTTGAAATATATCCCTCTGTGTGTAACGAATCTATATAATATATTAGTTTCACTTTTTCAGTTGAATTACTGAAATAAATTACTGAATTACTGAAGTAAATTAAGTTTTTTATTATATTCTAATTGAATGAGATGCACTAGTATAGATGTGGTAATCAAGAAGGGAGTAAAGAATCAATGACAGGGATGATAATGATGGCCCTGGGCAACATTTAAAGTGGGGCCCCAAAAGAAAAATTGCACAAACAACACATTCACACATAGCCTGCCTGCACTGATTGCGGATAACACATGTATTTCCCACGCAGATTCTCGTGCAGTACCAGCAAGGTGTATAAAATAATCTTTAGGATAGGTCATCAATATCAGATCGGCTGGCGTCCTCCTCCCGCGACACCTGCCGATCAACTGTTGGGAGGCCAGTGATGTCATTGTATATCAGTCACATGGCCTAGTTGCAGTTCAGTCCCATTCAAGTGAAAGAAGATGAGCTGCAGTACCAATACTCTTGGTAAACTATAAAGAGACCGCAGTGCTCACCGGAGCTCTTGTAAGCACAGTGGCCTCTTCAAACAGCTGATCAGCAGGGGTGTCAGGAGTTGGATCCCCACTGATCTTATACTGATGACCTATCCTGAGGATAGACCATCCATATCAAATTCCCAGGAAAACCTTTTAACTGAAAAAAAAAACAGAAGCAGGTTGGAAAGACAAACAAATATAGCCTTTAGGGTCCGCAAATTGCAGATCCACAAAACACCGGACGGCACCCCAGTAGAAATGCCTATCCTTGTCCGCAGCTACAGACAAGAATAGGATCATGATCTATTTTTTTGCGGAGCTGCGGACCGGAAGTTCGGGGCCGCCGACCGGAAATGCGGATGCGGACAGCACACTGTGTGCTGCCCCCATATAGTAATTTTCCCCATAGTAATTTGCCCCACACTGCCCACACTGTAATTTCCACTACACTGCCCCATATAGTAGTTTGCCCCCACACAGTAATTTCCCCCACACTGCACCCACACAACAGTTTCCCCCACACTGCCCCCACACAGTAGTTTACCCCACACTGCACCCACACAACAGTTTCCCCCACACTGCCCCCACACAGTAGTTTACCCCACACTGCACCCACACAACAGTTTCCCCCACACTGCCCCCACAGTAGTTTCCCCCACACTGCCCCCACACAGTAATTTCCCCCACACTGCCCCCACGCAGTAATTTCCCCCACACTGCCCCCACGCAGTAATTTACACTACACTGCCCCCACGCAGTAATTTACACCACACTGCCCCCACACAGTAATTTCCCCACACTGCCCAACCCAGTAGTTTCCCCCACACAGTAATTTCCACCACACTGCCCCGACGCAGTAATTTCCACCACACTGCCCCCACACAGTAATTTCCCCCACACTCCCTCCACACAGTAATTTCGACCACACTGCCCCCACACAGTAATCTCCACCACACTGCCCCCACACAGTAATTTCCACCACACTGCCCCCACACAGTAGTTTCCCCCACATTTCCCCAACACAGTAATTTCCCCCACACTGCCCCCACACAGTAATTTCCCCCACACTGTCCCCACACAGTAATTTCCCCCACACTGCACCCACACAGTGTGCCGTACCGGGGTGGGCTCCCCAGGATACAGCAAAGTCACAGACAAGGAAAGCGACACTGACACCAGCTTTATATGCAATAAAAGAAACTTTACTTTGGAAACAGTAATAACACAAGAACAAACAGTATAAGTAATACCCTAGGCCCACAGTCAACGTCCCTGTCCGAGGGACAGGCCTAGCCCGTTAGCGCACACAGCAGAGCCTACAAGTCGTACTGTGCAGCTATATAGGACACATCTAACCGGTGGCAGATGCAGCAGAGCCTGCAAGTCAATTACTGTGCTGCAGTCCAGTACAGTAAGGCCTAACAAAGCTATAACCCTATCTAACTATCTAATACAAGGCTTAGGTTAGTCTCTGTTACTTTAGGCGCCAAACAGTAAAGTACAATTGGTAATCAGGTGTACTGACCTGCGTCCGTTCTGGGCCCTAGGATACAGCTTACCCGGGATGGCCACCAAGCTCTCAGCAACCGTGTGGCCTTGCTTGATGATAAAACAAAGTTTTGTAGGTGTGGGTTAATGGACCTTTAAAGCTGTGGTAACCTTGATGAAGTAGGTTCAAACACTTCTAAATAGGAAATATAACAAAGTCCTGATCTTCAAACTTTGCCGGACACTTCCTCTGGCGGGTTGATTTCCTGGTGGAAGAGTCTGGATCCTTAAGAAGGTAATCCTGATTTGTTTGGAGCGAACACCTGGTTCCTTGCAGCAAGATCCAGTCACCTGCTGGAGACGGAGATTGGAGTCCATTGCAGGATAATCCCGACTTGTTTGAGAACGAGCGTCTGGTGCTACTAGCAAGATCTCACTATATGCTAGTGGCGGTTAGCTGGTCCATTGCACAGTAATTCCGACCTGTATGGAACGAGCGACTGGAGCTTTACAGTAAGATCTAACCATCTGTTGGAGAGGCATATTATTGTGCATTGGATAATAACTCTGACTTTTGAGAACGAGTCGCTGGTGCTATCAGTGTGATCTAACTATATGTTAGAGACAGATAACGGGTCCATTGCATGTTTAATATAGATGCGAGGCAACCACGTTTTGGTCTATGTGCAATAAAGTGAAGTGGTTGACAATTCATGTGAGAAACATAGACTTATAACAACTGTTTTTTCACATTTGATTTTTCGCATCTGATTTTTCGCATGTTTAATTTGGACCTGTGATATCCACTTTGTAGTAGACTATTCATTTGTTTTTTGGTTCTTAATAATATCTATCTCTATAGATCGCTTTAGTTTATTAGCGCGGTATCCGTTACTTTGTTATATTGCTTGATGATAAGGCTTCTTGTCCACACACAGGAAATGGTCTTCCTGGGACAACCTCTCTTTCAAAGAGCTGGAACCAGTAAGGGGACAACAGCTACTCTCCTTCCTTTGAGTGTCCATTTACTGGCAGACATCCGCAACCAGGATGGAATCGGATTCAGTCCCTCACAGCACACTTCTTTCACCATGTCAGATCAACACTTCCTGGTTAACACAGAAACAGCTTGCATGAGTCATCATCTGCTTTGCATATGCAGATCCCAGAGTGTGCTGACTGTGCTGCAAAACAGTGGCCTCTAGTGCCCGGAATGCCAAATGATAGCTCCAATACAATTTAAACATAAACATTATACAGGCAGAGCTTATCCACAATCTCACACCCCCACACAGTAGTTTCCCCCACACTGCCCCACACAGTAGTTTTCCCGACAATGCCCCACACAGTAGTTTCCCCGACACTGTGCCCACACAGTAGTTTCCCCGACACTGCCCCCACACAGTAGTTTCCCCCCACACAGTAGTTTACCCACATTGCTCCATATAGTAATTTGCCCCCACATAGTAATCCTTCCCATAATAAATTGCCCCCACACAGTAATTTTGTCATGGTCTTACCTTCTCACTGTTCTCCTTCGTTTGACATGTGCTGGCGGCCATCTTGGTTTCTGGGTTTCTTGTAGCCTCCCACCCTGCGGCTCCTCCTTCCCACTGGGAGGAGCTGGATGCCTAGCTCATATATAGAAGGTCTGTGGCTTCAGTTCCTTGCTTGGTCCTCCTGTGTTCACATGCTTCTAAGACTGCTGCTGCTTCTGGTTCCTGATCCTGGCCTCGTCTGACTACCCCGTTGGTTCCTGATCCTGGCTTCGTCTGACTACCCCGTTGGTTCCTGATCCTGGCTTCGTCTGACTACCCCGTTGGTTCCTGATCCTGGCTTCGTCTGACCACCCTCCTGGTTCCTGACCTCTGTCTACGCAAGACCCTGCTTCGGTTTAGCCATCCGTTTGGACTTTTGCTACGGCTTGATTTCCAAAAAAGCCTTCTTATTCCACTCATCTCTGTTGTACGTCTGGTTCATGGTTCCATGACATTAGGACCAAGCCATGAATTCTGACGGTACAGGGCCATCCTCGCTACCTACGCTGGTTGCCAGACTTGATCAGCAGGATCACCTGTTGGGTCGGTTCGCTGTGGCATTGCAAACCCTGCTTGAACGCACGGCTCATTTCGCTTCCGTTGCCGATGGGTCGGTTGTCGCTCCTGGGCCCGCTCCTACTGCCGCTCCGGTTGTTGCGCCAGAGTCTACCCCGACACCTGTTGCTGCGCCTGCGGTGTCTCGGGGTATGACCGGTTCTGCCCCCCTTCCACAGCGCTTTGGGGGAGAGCCAACTCAGTGCCGAGGTTTCCTTAACCAGGTGGGCATTTATTTCGAGTTGCTGCCACATGCCTTTCCTACTGAGAGATCAAAGGTGGGCTTCTTGATCTCGCTGCTCTCGGACAAGGCCTTGGCCTGGGCCAGCCCTTTATGGGAGAACAACAATCCGGTGGTTGCCGAGTTTTCCGGTTTTGTTGCTTCTCTTCGGAAGGTATTCGATGTGCCGGCTCGTGCTGCCTCTGCTGCGAAGCTCCTTATGTCCATCAGACAGGGTTCACGATCCGTAGCTGAATACGCCATTGAGTTTCGTACCCTGGCAGCAGAGGTGGGCTGGAATAATGAGGCTCTGGTCGCTGCTTTCTCTCATGGTCTCTCGGATGCCTTGAAGGATGAGGTTGCAGCTAAGGACCTACCAGTGGAGCTCGAGTCTCTTATTTCTTTCCTGATTTTGATTGACACCAGACTCAGGGAGAGACCTTCCTTTAAGGAGAGCCTGCGGAGGTCTCCTAACAGATTGGCGCCTACGTTTGCTGTCCCACCCGTGCCTCCCTCTCCTCCCACGCCTCCTGGGGATGACTTGTCTGGGGGTGAACCCATGCAGCGGGGGTTTGCTCGCCTGTCTGAGGGGGAGAGGGTACTCCGGAGACGCGAGGGCCGATGCATGTACTGTGGTCTCGGTGGGCATTTTCGGTTGGCATGTCCGAACCGTCCGGGAGAACGCTCGCACCTGAGGTCCTGTCGGGGGCAGATCTTGGGTGGAGTCTCCTCGTCCCCGGTTTCCCGTGTTGACAAACCACTGATCACGGTTGTCCTCTCCTGGGTCGGGGGCTCGGTGACGACCCAGGCGTTGGTGGACTCTGGTGCTGGTGGTTTGTTCATTGATAGAGTGTTCGTTGCCGCCAATTCCATTCCTCTGCAGCCTCGAGGTTCCCCACTGGCTCTTGAGGCGATAGACGGCAGACCCCTTCTGCCGCCACACGTGACTCATGAGACCCTTCCAGTGGGGATAGCCATTGGTGCCGTTCACAGAGAGTCGGTCTGTCTCCAGGTTATTTCGTCTCCACACTACTCGGTGGTCTTGGGGTACCCCTGGCTCCAGAAGCATAATCCGACTTTCGATTGGAGATCGGTCGAGATCCTCTCGTGGTCACCGCAGTGTGGGGCTAGTTGCATCCATGGGCCTGTCAAGTTGCTGTGTACTTCCTCGGACTCTCTGTTGCCTCCTGAATACGAAGAGTACCGGGATGTATTCGATAAGGTGCGCGCGGTTGCCCTACCTCCGCACCGCCCATACGATTGTGCCATAGAGTTACAATCCGGTGCCGTTCCTCCTCGTGGCAAAGTCTATCCACTGTCGGTAGCGGAGAATGAGGCCATGGAGGAGTACGTGAGGGAGGCGCTTTCACGCGGACACATTCGCAAATCCTCGTCCCCGGCAGGGGCTGGATTTTTCTTTGTGAAAAAGAAGGGCGGCAAGTTGAGGCCTTGCATCGATTACAGGGGTCTCAATCGCATCACGATCAAGAACGCTTACCCGATACCCTTGATTTCCGAGCTGTTCGATCGCCTCAAAGGGGCCACGGTCTTTACCAAACTCGACCTGAGGGCGGCATATAACCTGGTAAGGATCAAGGCGGGCGATGAGTGGAAGACCGCGTTTAACACCAGGACCGGTCATTATGAATCCTTGGTTATGCCCTTTGGGTTGTGCAATGCGCCCGCAGTCTTCCAGGAATTCATCAACGATGTTTTCCGTGACCTGTTGCAGCAGTGTGTGGTGGTCTATTTGGATGACATCTTGGTATATTCTGCATCCATGGAGGCCCACATTCTGGATGTCAGACGAGTGTTGCAACGCTTACGAGAGAACAAGCTGTTCGGTAAGCTTGAGAAATGCGAATTTCACCGATCCCAGGTAACCTTCTTAGGTTACATCATTTCCGCTGAGGGGTTCTCCATGGATCCTGAGAAGGTTTCGGCTGTCTTACAGTGGCCCCAGCCCAGTGGGCTTCGTGCCCTGCAGCGCTTTTTGGGCTTCGCCAATTATTATCGGAAGTTCATCAGGGACTTTTCCATGCTAGCCAAGCCTCTCACGGATCTGACCAGGAAGGGCAGTAATCCTCAGGTCTGGCCGATCGAGGCCATCCGAGCTTTTGAGGCTCTAAAGTCCGCCTTTGTGTCGGCTCCGATTCTGTCGCATCCCAACCCTGGGTTGCCTTTTGTCCTCGAGGTGGACGCGTCTGAGACGGGAGTAGGCGCCCTCCTGTCTCAGCGTAGAACACCAGAGGGTCCTCTGCTTCCTTGTGGGTTTTACTCCCGGAAACTGTCTTCCGCGGAGTGCAACTATCAGATTGGTGACAGGGAGTTATTGGCCATCGTGCAGGCCCTTAAAGAATGGAGGCACTTGCTCGAGGGCTCGGTGGTTCCGGTTCTCATCCTGACGGACCACAAGAATCTGACCTACCTCTCTGAGGCCAAGAGATTGACACCACGTCAGGCCAGATGGGCTCTGTTCTTGTCACGTTTTAATTACGTGGTCTCCTACCTACCCGGCTCCAAGAACATCAGAGCGGATGCCTTATCACGGCAGTACTCCGAGCTGTCCGGGGAGGAGTCGATTCCGACTACGGTCATACCCCCGAATCAGATCCTGGCCGCTATTCGCACCAGCCTGACCTCTCCTCTGGGTGAGCAGATTTTGGCGGCTCAATCTGGTGCTCCCTCTGGGAGACCCAACGGCAGATGTTTTGTGCCTGAGGAGTTGCGCACTCGGTTTTTGCGAACCTACCATAACTCCAAGGCCGCGGGGCACCCTGGAAAGAATCAGCTGTCCTGGGCGGTTTCACGTCTGTTCTGGTGGCCTTCTCTACGTTCCGACATCGCCGCATATGTAGCGGCATGCTCCGTTTGTGCCCAGAGTAAGTCCCCTCGGCACCTTCCGTTGGGCCTTTTGCAACCCATAGCCACCGGGGAGCGTCCATGGTCACACCTGGGGATGGATTTCATTGTGGACCTCCCTGCATCCCGAGGCCATACGGTCATTCTCATGATTGTGGATCGGTTTTCCAAAATGTGCCACTGTGTTCCTCTCAAGAAGTTACCCTCTGCACAAGAGTTGGCCTCGATTTTTGCCAGGGAGGTCTTCCGGTTGCACGGTTTGCCCAAGGAGATTGTGTCGGATCGGGGGAGTCAGTTTGTGTCCAGGTTCTGGCGCGCCTTTTGCTCCCAGTTGGGGATTCATCTCTCTTTCTCCTCGGCCTACCACCCTCAGTCCAATGGGGCCGCAGAACGATCCAATCAGGCCTTGGAGCAATTCCTTCGTTGCTATGTCTCCGATCACCAAGACAATTGGGTTGACCTCCTGCCTTGGGCTGAGTTTGCCAGGAACACGGCGGTGAACTCTTCCTCTGGGACGTCTCCCTTCATGGCCAATTATGGGTTCCAACCTGCCGTGTTACCGGAGGTATTCTCTCCCCAGGATACTCCGGCTGTGGAGGATCACCTTTCCGTCCTACGTACTTCTTGGGTACAGATCCAGAGGTCCCTTGAGGTCTCTGCGCAACGCCAGAGACTCCAGGCTAATCGCAGACGAGCGGCCGCTCCTTCCTACCAGGTCGGAGACCGTGTATGGTTGTCCACCCGCAACCTCAACCTTCGAGTGCCCACTCCCAAGCTGGCGCCTCGCTTTGTTGGTCCCTTCCGAGTGCTTCACAGGGTAAACCCGGTAGCCTATGCCCTTGCGCTTCCTCCTGGCATGCGGATCTCCAACGTGTTTCATGTCTCCCTGTTGAAGCCATTGGTGTGTAATCGTTTCACTTCCTCGGTTCCTCGGCCCCGTCCGGTCCAAGTGGGCAATCGTGAGGAATATGAGGTGAGCAATATCCTGGACTCACGCCTGGTCCGCGGTCGGTTGCAGTTTTTGGTCCATTGGCGTGGTTATGGTCCAGAGGAGCGTTCCTGGGTTCCCTCCGCAGATGTCCATGCTCCTGCGTTGCTCCGAGCCTTCCACGCACGCTTCCCTCTGAAACCGTTCCTTACTCCGCGGAGGAGGGGCCCTTGAGGGGGAGGTACTGTCATGGTCTTACCTTCTCACTGTTCTCCTTCGTTTGACATGTGCTGGCGGCCATCTTGGTTTCTGGGTTTCTTGTAGCCTCCCACCCTGTGGCTCCTCCTTCCCACTGGGAGGAGCTGGATGCCTAGCTCATATATATAGAAGGTCTGTGGCTTCAGTTCCTTGCTTGGTCCTCCTGTGTTCACATGCTTCTAAGACTGCTGCTGCTTCTGGTTCCTGATCCTGGCCTCGTCTGACTACCCCGTTGGTTCCTGATCCTGGCTTCGTCTGACTACCCCGTTGGTTCCTGATCCTGGCTTCGTCTGACTACCCCGTTGGTTCCTGATCCTGGCTTCGTCTGACCACCCTCCTGGTTCCTGACCTCTGTCTACGCAAGACCCTGCTTCGGTTTAGCCATCCGTTTGGACTTTTGCTACGGCTTGATTTCCAATAAAGCCTTCTTATTCCACTCATCTCTGTTGTACGTCTGGTTCATGGTTCCATGACAAATTTGCACCCATACAGAAATTTCCCCCCTCCTGTGTGTCCCCCCATGTCCCCCAAAGTTGGCACATAAAATAAAAAATAAAAATAAAAGCTAAATACTCACCTATGTCCAGACGCGTGATAGCAGGCGCGCACACTTTACTGTGCTGCGTCCCGGCACAGGCGTACGCGATGACATCATCACGCATGCATGCACCGGGATTTCACTACCGCATAGGTCTCAGGCCTACTAGACCTAAAGCCTATGGCAGTGATTGGCAGCGGGGCAGGGAACTATGCGCTCCCGTGCCCCGCCACAGTATGTGGGCTTTCGGGGAGGCGTTGCGTCCCCAAAACTGCTGACCAAAACGTCCCTATTGTAATCCGCCACTGACTTAAAGGGGGTCCCTTTGGTGACGGGACCCAGGGCAATTGCCTAGGTTGCCCCCCCTAACGCCAGCCCTGAATGGATGGACATCACAGGAGGAGGGGGAGCAACATAGGGTGGAGCCGACATAAACATAAAAAAAACTTACCTGGGAGGATCTGAGGATTTAAGCTCTCTTTCAGGAAATCTCCCCCCCCCCCGAAATGGACCATATTCTGTATATATACAGTATATACAGTGTAAAAAAAATTTCAACTGTAAGCTTTCCTCTGTAACAATCCCCAAGATAAATTATGGTATCTAATTTCTAATCCAACAAGGACAGCATCTGCATGGAGTTTGTATGTTCTCCGTCAATTTCCTCTGGTTACTCAGGTTTCCTCCCACACTCTACTGATTGGGAACTTAGATTGTGAGCTCAGGGACATTATTGTCTATAAAACACTTCAGAATATGTTAGCGCTATATAAGTAAGTAAGTAAGTAAATAAATAAGACTATTTTTCCTCTTGTACAAACCGGATTAGAAAAAAGTTGGGACACTAAACAAATTGTGAATAAAAACTGAATGCAATGATGTGGAGATGGCAAATGTCAATATTTTATTTGTAATAGAAGGTAGATGACAGATCAAACGTTTAATCCGAGTAAATGTATCATTTTAAAGGAAAAATACGTTGATTCAAATTTTCACGGTGTCAACAAATGCCCAAAAAGTTGGGACAAGTAGCAATAAGAGGCTGGAAAAAGTAAATTTGAGCATAACGAAGAGCTGGAAGACCAATTAACACTAATTAGGTCAATTGGCAACATGATTGGGTATAAAAAGAGCTTCTCAGAGTGGCAGTGTCTCTCAGAAGCCAAGATGGGTAGAGGATCACCAATTCCCACAATGTTGCGCAGAAAGATAGTGGAGCAATATCAGAAAGGTGTTACCCAGCGAAAAATTGCAAAGACTTTGCATCTATCATCATCAACTGTGCATAACATCATCCGAAGATTCAGAGAATCTGGAACAATCTCTGTGCGTAAGGGTCAAGGCCATAAAACCATACTGGATGCCCGTGATCTCCGGGCCCTTAAACGACACTGCACCACAAACAGGAATGCTACTGTGAAGGAAATCACAGAATGGGCTCAGGAATACTTCCAGAAACCATTGTCAGTGAACACAATCCACCGTGCCATCCGCCCTTGCCAGCTGAAACTCTACAGTGCAAAGAAGAAGCCATTTCTAAGCAAGAGCCACAAGCTCAGGTGTTTTCACTGGGCCAGGGATCATTTAAAATGGTGTGTGGCAAAATGGAAGACTGTTATTATTATTATTATTATTATTTAAGCGCCATTCATTCCATAGCGCTGTACATATGATAAGCGGTGCACATACATAACAGACAATTGTACTAATCATAAACAAGATGAGTTACAAACTGGTACAGAAGGAGAGAGGGCCCTGCCCGTGAGGGCTTACAATCTACATGGTATGGGAGAAGGACACAGTAGGTGCGGGTTGGGTTGGTCATGGCGGTATAGAGGCAGCAGGGTCATTGGTTGTAGGCTTGTCTGAAGAGGTGGGTTTTCAGGTTTCTTTTGTAGGATTCCACTGTAGATGAGAGTCTGATATGTTGGGGTAGCGAGTTCCAGAGTATGGGGGATGCACGGGAAAAATCTTGGAGTCGATTGTGGGAAGAGGCGATAAGAGGAGAGGAGAGAAGGAGGTCTTGTGAGGATCGGAGAGTTCGTGTGGGGATGTATCGGGAAAGTAGCTCAGAGATGTAGGGAGGGGACAGGTTATGGACGGCCTTGTATGTGTTTGTCAGTACTTTGAAGTGGATTCGTTGGGCAATGGGGAGCCAGTGAAGGGATTGGCAGAGGGGCGAGGCAGAGGAGTAATAAGGTGAGAGGTGGATTAGTCTGGCAGCGGAGTTGAGGATAGATTGGAGGGGTGCGAGGGTGCTAGATGGAAGGCCACAGAGGAGAATGTTGCAGTAGTCTAGGCGGGAGATAATGAGGGCATGTACGAGCATTTTCGCAGATTCAAAGTTAAGGAAAGCACGGATGCGGGAGATGTTTTTGAGTTGGAGGCGGCAGGTGGTGGAAAGGGCTTGGATGTGCGGTCGGAAGGAAAGGGCAGAATCTAAGGTCACTCCAAGGCAGCGGGCTTTTTTGACTGGGGATAATGTGCAGCCATTGATCGTGATAGATAGGTCTGTTGGGGGGGTTGAACAAGATGGGGGAAAGATTATGAATTCTGTCTTATCCATGTTAAGTTTAAGAAAGCGAGAGGCGAAGAAGGATGATATAGAAGATAGACATTGTGGGATTCTTGATAGTAAGGTGGTGATGTCTGGACCAGAAAGGTAGATTTGTGTGTCATCAGCATAGGAGTGATACTGAAAGCCATGGGACTCTATGAGCTGTCCCAGGCCAGAAGTGTAGATTGAGAAGAGCAGGGGTCCTAGGACAGAGCCTTGAGGGACACCAACAGAGAGGGCATGAGACGAGGAGGTGGTGCGGGAGTGGGAGACGCTAAACGTCCGGTCTGTGAGGTATGATGTGATCCAGGAGAGAGCCAGGTCAGTGATGCCAAGAGATGAGAGAGTTTGCAACAGAAGGGTGTGGTCAACAGTGTCGAAGGCAGAGGACAGGTCAAGGAGAAGGAGGACAGAGTATTGTTTCTTGGTTTTAGCTGTCAGTAGGTCATTGGTGACTTTGGTAAGGGCAGTCTCGGTCGAGTGGTGGGTTCAGAAGCCGGATTGTAGGCGGTCAAAGAGGGAGCAAGAGGAGAGGTGGGAGGACAGTTCAGAATGGACATGTTGTTCAAGTAGCTTTGAGGCATATGGAAGAAGTGATATGGGGCGATAACTGGACAAGGAAGATGGGTCAAGTGAAGGCTTTTTGAGGATGGGTGTAATGGTAGCATGTTTAAAATCAGAGGGGAAGACACCAGAGTTTAGTGATAGATTGAAGAGATGAGTTAGGGCTGGGATAAACACTGGGGTGAGGTTAGGGATGAGGTGGGATGAGGTGGGATGGGATCGGGTCAAGTGCACAGGTGGTGAGATGTGATCTGGAGAGTAGAGTGGAGAGTTTTTCTTCTGTAATGGTGGAGAAGCGGGTTTTAGGGGGAGAGGACCGAGCAGATGTGTAGAGGGTCTGTGGGGACTGTGTAGTAAAGCTTTCTCTGATGTGGACTATCTTTTGTTTGAAATATTTGGCAAAGTCCTCAGCTGAGAAGAGAGGAGAGGGTGGGGGCGCTGGGGGGCGGAGAAGGGAGTTAAAAGTGCTAAAAAGTTGTTTAGGGCTGTGTGACAGGGAAGATATGAGAGATGAGAAGTAGGCCTGTTTTGCATCAGCGAGTGAGGATTTGAATATGAGAAGGGATTGCTTGTATGCAGTGAGATGATCTATAGAAGGGGATTTTTTCCATCGTCGCTCAGCAGCCCTGGAAGCTTGTCTGAGTTTCTTGGTCAGGTTGGTGTGCCAGGGTTGTCTGTTGATTTTCCGGATTTTGTTATGTGTCAGGGGGGCAACAGTGTCCAGAGCTGTACTTATTGTAGTGTTGTATAGGGTGGTAGCAGCTTCTGGGTCTTGGAGGCAACAGATTGTAGAGAGTGGGAGAAGAGAGTCATAAAGCAAGCGAAGGTCGAGATGTTTAAGGTTCCTGCGGGGGTGTGCTGGTGTGTGGACCGGGGGGGCTACAGAAGAGACCAGTGAAGAGAAGGTGAGTAGGTTGTGGTCGGATAGGGGGAGAGGCGAGTTAGAAAGGTTAGATAGGGAGCAAAAGCGGGTAAAGATCAGATCCAGAGTGTGACCATCTCTGTGGGTGGGAGCTGAGGACCACTGTGATAGGCCGAAGGAGGAAGAGAGCGACAGGAGTTTAGAGGCGGCCGAGTGGCAGGTGTCAATAGGGATGTTGAAGTCACCCATGATGATAGTGGGGATGTCGGCAGAAAGAAAGTGTAGTAGCCAGGTGTTGAAGTGGTCAAGAAAGATGGTTGCTGGGCCTGGAGGGCGGTAAATGACAGCTACTTGAAGGTTGGAGGGAGAGTAGATGCGAACAGAGTGTACTTCAAATGAGGTGAGCGTAATGGAGGGTGGCAGTGGAGTTGGGCTGTAGGAGCAGGTGTCTGATAGGAGAATACCAACTCCTCCACCATGTTTGCAGCCGGGGCGGGGGGTGTGAGTGAATTGAAATCCACTATAAGAGAGTGCAGCAGGGGAGGAGGTGTCTGAGGGTGTCAGCCATGTTTCTGTGAGACCCAGAAAGGAAAGGTTTTGAGAGATAAACAGTTCGTGAATGTACGACAGTTTGTTACGGACAGAGCGCGCGTTCCATAATGCTCCTGCAAGAGGAGCCAAAGGGGCAGGGATCAGAGGAATGTTAATTAGGTTTCAGGGGTTGCAGGAATTTGTAGAAAGAGATTTGTAGTGGTACATGGAGGTGATGGTGGGGATTTGCTGAGGGGGTCCTGGATTTGGAGAGATATCACCAGCAGTAAGGAGAAGCAGAGAAAGTGTTAATAGGTGAGAATAAGAGAGGGCATGAGGTGTCTGTGTGTGTTTTGGAAGGAAGTGTTTTATGTTTGCAAACAGGTTTGTGCAGGCTATCAGATGAGAAGGTAAGATGGACGAAGAGATGAATAGTTCCTTGCTGGGTGAATGGATGTGGAGGTATTTCAGGAGGTTGTGGAAAGGTAGGAGGAGTAAGAGGAAAAATGTAAACATTGTTTGCATTGACTATGCCTAATTACCTGTGGTCCCCTTCTGGTCCAATTCTGGTATAATTCAGACTGTGCACTTAAGGAGTTGCACTTGAGAGAGGTTGCATGTGGAAAGACCAAGGTCTGGAAGACCATGGATCTTAGATTTATACCACTCAGTGATCAATCAGGTGTGACCAAGAGGGGAGGGGGCTACATATGGACTAATCAAGGGAGGACCAGATACAGGGGTGAAGTAGTGCAAACAAATACTCAATAAATCCAGCAGGAAAAGAGACATTAATAGTTCAATGCAGACATACCAGGGTTTAGAAGGAGAGATGAGAGGGGGTGGACAATATCAGACTGGGAAAGCTGGGTGTAGCAGTAAGCTTCAATGCGAACATACCAGGGTTTAGAAGGAGAGATGAGATCAGACGAGTCACGATTCGAAGTTCTTTTTGGAAATCTGGGACACCATGTCATCCGGACCAAAGAGGACAAGGACAACCCAAGTTGTTATCAACGCTCAGTTCAGAAGCCTGAATCTCTGATGGTATGGGGTTGCATGAGTGCGTGTGGCATGGGCAGCTTGCATGTCTGGAAAGGCACCATCAATGGAGAAAAATATATTCAGGTTCTAGAACAACATATGCTCCCATCCAGACGTCATCTCTTTCAGGGAAGACCCTGCATTTTTCAACAAGATAATGCCAGACCACATTCTGCATCAATCACAACATCATGGCTGTGTAGGAGAAGGATCCGGGTACTGAAATGGCCAGTCTGCAGTCCAGATCTTTCACCTATAGAGAACATTTGGCGCATTATAAAGAGAAAGGTGCAACAAAGAAGGCCCAAGACGATTGAACAGTTAGAGGCCTGTATTAGACAAGAATGGGAGGGCATTCCTATTTCTAAACTTGAGAAACTGGTCTCCTCGGTCCCCAGACGTCTGTTGAGTGTTGTAAGAAGAAGGGGAGATGCCACACAGTGGTGAAAATGGCCTTTTCCCAACTTTTTGGGGATTTGTTGACACCGTGAAATTCTGATTCAACATATTTTTCCCTTAAAATGGTACATTTTCTCAGTTTAAACTTTTGTTCCGTGATTGATGTTCTATTCTGAATAAAATATTAGAAGTTGGCACCTCCACATCATTGCATTCAGTTTTTATTCACGGTTTGTATAGTGTCCCAACTTTTTTGGAATCCGGTTTGTACATTTTAAGCCATTCGCATGTTCAGTGATTCTAAAAACTTACATTTTATCATTCTGAGCTAAGGATTAATGTGAGTGGTCCTACTCAGTGACTGCCAGCCTTCCCTGTGTGAGTGTGCATACTGTATACCGGCAGCCAGGCCAGGATCCGGCGGCCAGGATCATCAGAATGGAGCAGCAACAAGCTGGTGGACACAGCAGGGGAGAGCAGGTAAGTACTCCTGTAGCCATACCCATTGGGATGAGTAAGGTTGTGGGCACAGACCGCTGGAATAACAATGCACCAATGCTAACACGATCATTCATTCAAATACTGTTTCCTCCTTTTTTGGCAGCACATCCCTGTTCACACAAGGCAATGTGCTGCCAATAATTGAGGATTTTTAATGCCCCGTGAAAAATATGACATGTTTGCTGCATGATTGGTGGCACTTTTACATGGGGCGGCTATCAGGAACAAGCCTTTATACAAATTTTCTTCCCCAATAACTGTCCCAATCCTCAGCCTGTGTCATCATTTTCTTGCTCTTGGAAAACCATAGGTAACATATCTATAACTTAATTAATCAGAGCAGAGGAAGTTGTATAAAGGGTGTGCTTGCTGGTGGTGGGGTGGGGTTCTAGGCACCATAGAGAAAGTGTTGATATGGTAAGCAATGAATATGCTGCATGTGCAGCGAGCCCCTGAGGAGCAGGAGTGGAGGATGGGAGTAAGAGTGGCTCTGGCTATCACAGCAAAAACCTTGATTCTGGGGCTCCTGCCTGATGGTAGCTGGAGTGCCCATGATGTTAGGTGCTTGTATGGGTGCAAGGCAGGGCGTTCAATGGCCAGCATATGTTGCAGGAGTCAGTAACTAGGCCAGATATAGCAGAACAAACGCCTCTTTTTACTTAAGGGGAGTTGTAGTACAAACAGTTATAGCAGACACAGTTCCAACTCTACACGGTGTAATTATCTCCCAGATAGCAAAGTATGAATTAAGGTAAGTGATAGGAATCTCAACGTCCCACTTGGTACCCCTGGTACCAAACTTCTAGTATCGGCTTGGTTTGAGTCTTTGATGATAGGTAATTCTTATGCTCATCTGGGCTTCGATCCTCCTGGGGTAGAGTAGTCTGATATAATGACATATTAGAGAGTCCTTTTTCTAGCATTCACTACAATTACTATTAGTATGACAATCCCTAGTTGCATGAGACCTTGTTTCCAACTTGTGAACCACCCAAAGTATTGATCCCATGGATTATTTATACCTGAGTTCTTTTTCAGTTCTATTGACAGATCTTCAGGATTTTTTATAGCTATTGTGACCTTACCAGTGGGGCCAGTATTATTTGGTATGTATGTGCAACAGGAAGTTGGATCAGTCAATACTCAGCACACTCCGCCCTTCTCTGCAAGAATCATATCCGACACCATTCGATTCTGGAATGTCAACACCATTCGATTCTGGAATGTCATGATTGAGTCTGCTTGTAGTTCTTCTGCTACCCCTTGTAATGCATTTATGGTATAGTTTACAAACCTTTGCTGATTGTAGTATATGTAATTTATCCAATCCACATTTTTATTCACAGTAATGATGGGAAATATTGATTCAAATCCGGCGGCTACTTGATCTCTAGCTTTGAACTCATCTGGGACCCCTCTTGGAACACCTATTGCATCTATATACACATCAGGATCAAAACTTGAAAGGGGGCTGCTTCTTTTGTTTATCTTTTGCACCCCTTTGTCTGTGATATCTGATTCAGTAAAAATGTGCATGTTCATTATAGCTTTGGCAAGCGCACATTCACCTTTCCAGGCACCTTCCAGTCTGGATCTTATTTTTCCATCTCCACAGATCCAGTACACATCTCCTATGGAGTATATTTGGTTCTGAGTGAGGGATATGTTCAGATTGCTGTATTTGTGACAATAACCTTTGGTGAAATTCTGTACATTCTTTCCATGTGTACTCCCTTTGTAACATGTGTAGTTACCTGGATATACCTGGATTCCTGCCCCAGGGCGAGGATTTTTCAACAACAAAGGGTATTTTGATTTCCTTTCTGTACATGCACTGTGGTTATAAGACATATTAACAAAAAGAGTCAAAAAACATTCTTCAACACTTTCTGGTAACACTAGGGGTACGGTACCTAGGTGTGGCTTGGCAGCACCGCATATGTAACAGTTACTTTTATTCACAGAGGCTACACTATACTTCATCTACTCCAGCCACAAATTAGCATCAGAAAAACCCGTCCCCATGGCCAAAGTATCCTCATTTGTGGGATCAGATATGGCCCTTAGGTTTTTTAGAGAAACTACATGTGGGGCTAGTGGGTTTTTGGGGACACCTGTGATGGGTTGGTATTCCTTAGACTTATACATATCGCTAAGTCTGAACATTTGTGTTACCCGGGAAGTCGCAGCTCCCCACATTTTATGGAAGTACCATCCCAGTACATAATCATATTTACCAGGGTTTCTATTGTCAATACAATTTTAATTTCCGCTGACCTTTTTTTTTGCAATAATTCAATGAGGAGGTGTCCACATAACAAGTCCCGCTCTCAAGGAGTGTCATTCTAGTCAAAAGGGACTTAGAATTTTTATCCCTCTTTTTGAGGGCGCTTTCTGGCTTGTATCCCCATTCAGTCCCTGTATTCCATCCCACTGATCCCCAATATTCACAACCTTTTCCCCAGTATGAGTCTGTTACACATATATAGGCCTGTCCTTCTACATAGTTGTTGGAACAGTAGTTATAAAATGAACATGTTTTCAATATATCACAAAGACAAAAGGTGTAGGTAGCTACGTGAGTGTTAGATGAATTATACCAAAAGGTGATGACACCGCCCTTGCTAGTTGCGGCTACTTCTCCCATACTGCTAATTGGTAAAATCAACAAGATTATTGAAGCAATCTTAGTCAGTACATTCAACCATTTTCCAGAAAAAAGTGAGGAGCTCATCATGTTGGAGGTCAGGGCTGTCTGCCCCCGTTAGTACCTCTGGGCCTTGTTGGAGGTCAGGGCTGTCTGCCCCCGTTCCTGCCTCCTCTCTTGTTCTCACAAGCTTCACTCGGGTGGCGTGGATCCAAGTTGGAGACTGTTCAGTCAGCACGGCTGTTCTAGTTACTGCGACCACAGTAGTGGGTGGGCCATATGTGAAGTCACCTTGGGATTTTCCTTTCTTCAGTGTTTTGATCACTACCTCATCCCCCACCCTGTATGGGTGGGTGGGTTCCTGTGGAAGAGAGGGAGACTTACAAGCAATTTTTTTCCTCAGTTTTATTAAGTACCTGTATCAATTTGGTGACATTTTCTTCCCTTATTAAATCAAGGTCTCCTTCCTGCACTATTGTTGGGGGCGTCTTGCCCAGGGGGTGGGGAAAGGCCTTCCCATGAGTATCTCGAATGGTGATAACTCTAACCTCTTTGCAGACTAATCCTGTCTTAGGATTTTTCTGCAATACTGGATAACACCAGTCTTACGGTTCCTGTTCAGTGGCATATCTTTGAAGATCAGTAAGCATTTGTGACATCTCAGGGGTTGGAGGTGCCAAACATGGCATCTCCCAATGGTTACATGGACCTGTGGGGTTGCATTTGGCCACTCGTTTCGCCCCTTATCTGCCAGCGCATTGCCCTGTGAGACATGATCATTACCATCTGCTGCCGTGAATCCTCTCCTGTCAAATCATACCATGGTCCCACACTACCCCATGTGCGTATCTACTATCAGTATAGATGGTGACAGGTCTGCCAGCATGTAGAATACATGCTCTAGTGAGTGCAATGAGCTCAGCTGCCTGCTGTGTTGAGTGTGGATGCCCTTAGAGTAGGCCTACAACATCATGTATAGTCTGCAAAAATGGTGTAATTTCACATTGTGAAAGGAGTTGCCAACTCTACCATCATAGCACAGGCTGCAAGAGAACACAGACATGCCGGCATCCCTTGAACAGGGGTGGGCATTACCTTTGAGAAAAATACACAAAGACGCAACTTGCCTCCGTGTTCTTGTTTCAGTAAACCCGCCATGGTTTTACAATTTTGTCGACCAAACATGTGGAAGGGCACTTTGTAGTCAGGGAGGCCCAATCCCGGACTTGACATTAATGAACATTTCAGATAATCAAATGCATTGTACATTTCTGAAGACCATTTTATTAAATCAGGTTTGTCCTGTAGTGTTGCCTGCCTCAAGATATTGTCATAGTAGGAACAGTCTGGGATCCATTGTCTGCAGTAGTTTATCATTCCAAGGAAGGATAGCATTTCCTTCTTGGAGAGCGGGGTGACCAGGCCCGCTACAGATTGAACTCTCCCTGGACTGATTCTTCTTTCCCCCTTTGTGAGGACAAACCCCAAGTATTAGACTTGCTGTTTACACCATTGCATTTTCCCTAATGATACTTTGTGTCCACATTCAAACAACCATTGTAACAGTGTTATACCATCCTCAATGTTGGCCTCCACTGACATACTGCATAACAGTAAATCATCCACGTATTGCAACAACACAGAACCTTGGGGGGGTACCATGGTTCTAATGTGGCTTGGAGGACTATGCTGTACACTACAGGTGAATCAGCACATCCCTGGGGCATTCTGCCCCAGGTCAGTTGACGTCTGTCAAAGGAGAAAGCAAAAATTAGTCTGGTCTTCTTGTCAACTGGGATAGAAAAGAATGCATTTTTCAGATCTATCACACTGAACCAAACAGCGTCTGCTGGAATGGCAGATAGTAATTGAGTGATGTCAGGTACAATAGGGGCTTTAGGCACAATGATGTTGTTGATGGCCCTTAAATCCTGTACAAAGCGGGTAGTACCATCTGCCTTTGTCACTGGATGCTGTAGGGTGAAATCACTTCTTCCAGGATTCCCTTTTTGTAGGAATTATTTTATCATTGGCCTAAGTCCATCGAGTTTCTCTTTTGGCAGTAGGTATTGTTTCTGATATACTGAGATGACACCTGGTTTTACAGTAGCTTTGTAAGGTGTGTAATCTATGAATCCTGTGTCATATTCATTTGAAGACTGTAAAGGGGGAATATTAATCACCAATATTATGCGAATATCGATAATTAATATTCCTAAATAGGAGGGGCCGTCTAGTGATGACTCCGCCTATTTATGCCTTTATATAACAATTACACAATATCTTCGCTATGCCTTACACTAATCACTATACTAGCTGCATGCGCCTTACTTACTACCGCTAACAAGTACACACTACACAAAGGGTACAAGTAACACAGTATTTATTAACACCTGACACTACGCACACAATGCAGTAACAATACAGCACTAAATATGCAATACTCAACTACACTACACGTTCCCAAATTCCACCCACAAACTAACTATACAATACACATATACAAGTATAACAACCCACCCGCCTAGCTCTATACTGTCCCTACGGGGTTACAAGAACAACACAATGGCTCTGCAGGGGTTAATATCTGCAGGCCATGAAATACAGTTACAGTTTGTTTGCAGAGCAGCTTCATGCTCAACAGAGCAGCAGAGCAGCGGTTAACCATGGGAAGCAGGGGTTAACCAGCGGGGCTAACTGCAAGGGTTAACCAGGGATACAGCAGGGCAGAGTAGGGGAAGGGGTTAACAGGGGACTGGCAGTGCTGCTGCAGGGTAATACAGGGGCAAGGGTTCAGGGGTATGGCGCAGCAGGGGTTAAGGGATATGGAAAGGGGTTAGGGGTTAAGTGGGGACTGGAATAAGGGGGTGATACTTAGTCCAGCCAGGGGGGGTCGCTCCTGAGCGCCGATTGCGCTCTTCTTCAGAGGGGCCGGTCCGGGTCCTTCAGGAGGGGGGGTGCGCTCTCCTCTCCAGGTCAGTGAGGGGGTAGGTGCGGCTGGGTCCGGTCAACGGCCTGAGCGCCGATGCGCTCACCAGGTGGGGGGGGCCCGATCCTAACTACTCGGAGGGCGAGACGCGCTCCTCCACGTGGGGGCCCAGACCCTAACTATCCTGTTGAGTGCCGAGCCGCCGGATATTTAAACCCGGCCGCCCGCACTCCCGCGCTGCGCGGCCCACAAGGGGGCGCGCGCGCGCCCCCATCATCCACGTGGGCCGGCGCAGTGATATGACGTCACTGCGCCGGCCCGCACATCGGGGACGCGCTGCAGACAGGCGGGAGATCCTTCGATCTCCCGCCTGTAGCTCTCAGCATTCCGGACATCGCAATGGTAATTGCGATGCCGGAATGCACATAATAGAGGGAGCGGAGGTGTCTCCTCTCTCTCTATTATGTTTAATTATCTCCAGCAGGGCTGCAGATAATTAGACCAAAAGGATTCAAATTCATTAGAATTTGAATCCTTTTGAGGTCACCAGAATGACCGGACCTTATCCGGTCATCCTGGCGCCTTTACTCAGAATACATCAATGTGAATGCTTGGGCCACATTCACATTGATGCATCTGGGTCCATGTAGGGGGGGGTTAATATAATATACATGAGTATGGATGCTTGGGGCACATCCATACACATGTATATACATTAATATTAGGGACATAAGGGGGCACAGATTATATAAGGGGGCACAAGGCCCCTACATATACTATAAGGGGGCACAAGGCCCCTACATATATTATAAGGGGGCACAAGGCCCCTACATATATTATAAGGGGGCACATATTTCCCACAGGGGCCACCATGAGCCCCTGGGGATCACCATGGGCAGACGTGCGCAGATGCTGGGCACATCTGCGCACATCATCCCATGGTGCGTTGGTTAATGTATGCATATATACCATACATGCCCGCACGTGTTTGCGGGCATGCATGGACATATATGCATCCGTCTCAACCCTTCCTCAACAAAGACCATAATGCAGGGTTAATGTTGTTAAGTTCTGGGTGGTTCTGTATGTTTGCAAGAATCAGTGGCACTGGTGTAGAGATTGGAATGAGATCTGAGTGTACTCTTATGCCCTGATTTTTGGCTGACACTTGTAAGTCAACCTTAATGAACAAATCTTTACTTAACACACTTGAGGTTGCATTGCTATCTACCATGAATCCTACTCTCAGTCATCTAAGTCCACCCCTTTTAGTCGGACGCTGTGGTCCTCCTTCTGTCTGGCATTAGTGTCCCAGCTGCCCATGAGAACAGAGCTCTGATGTGAAGCACAACACTTAACATGTAACACATAACTTCAAACATTGAAACAAACAGATCTGACAATACAGACGTGAACACACAAAAGGCCCATAAAAACTTTTCATTGACTTCAACCCAAAAAAAATGTACAGCTTGATCAATGCTGTTGGCACCAATAAAAACCAAAAACTTCCAAGAAAAATAAAATATAATTCTCAATGCGCATATTATATGAAAACAAATATCGTACTCCATACACATTCATATACATTTTCATGTACTAATTTTCAGAAACAGCTCATAACCAAGCCCTTACACTTAAAAACTGAATTGCACACACAGCTCTGCTAAAAGCATCTCTTCACATTTTCAACTCCACTACAACTGAGAGCCACACCCATTCACATTCCACTGAATCATTTGTCTTCCAACCTAATCACACAATTGTCTTTGTTTCATCCCAAAACTTGCAGCACAGACAAACACAGCTTTCCTGGAAACAGATAGCCACACCACACCCAGAATTGCTGATGTTCTATGTCGCTGTTGTGCTGTTTTCCAATGTTTTCTGATCTTCACTCTGTGATTAATGAACTCTTATAAGAAGACAATATACATGTTATAATCATACATTCATTTTGTTAAACCCAAATCATTTTATATGTCAGGTGTTCTTAGTTAATGTTGTACATATATAATAATTCTTGTTAAAAGCTGGATAATATTACACATATAACATCACTTACTCTGCAGGATTCCCTACCCCTTTGTATCATGTAATCCATATCCTAGGACGGGTCATGGTCAAAATGTGGCCATGCTTCTTTGTCTCCCAGACAAAGACCCTTTATCATGTCCATGTAGTACGGGCTATTATCGCCGTCCCTGGGAAAAGGGGCTAGCAGCTTGCATGAACTCAGTCCATCCAGCTAAGTTATCCACCCATGGGTTAACTAGGAAGTTATTTGTGGGACTACACCGTGCTACATGAACTTTGCATGTTTCTCCTGTCTCAGGTTTGGGATAATCTGTTTTAGACCCTTGTGACCCCATTCCGTCTGATATTTTAATGATGCTACTTTCCTAGGACTGGCTGTACTGAAGCTTTAAGGATTCGACAAATTAATCCTGTCAACTAGGCAAAGGACTCAGGTCTGATCACAAAATATCAGAGAGTTTCATCAAACATATAATTTGTTGCTTTGGTCTGCCACTTGTGTTCACCTATCCCCGGGTTAATGGATTGCTCCTAGCCGGGGGTGGGACATATTGCAGACCTCCGCAACACAGTAAAACAACAATGCAATGTCCTTAAAACTCTATGCAAATAGTGAACTTCAATCCGTACACTTACCACCCGGACATCAGTATCCTTATAGCAACTATAATATTCTTATACTTTAAAACAGCTTTAAAAGAGTCAAACCAAGCTCCATCCTTGTCTCCCTGAGACAATATTATCTAGTGCGCACTATATTTTCTCTGAGTGATCCTCACGGCGGACTCCCGGAGTCCCCGGGTCACTCCCCCACACTCCCGGAGTCTGTTCCCTGTATCCCTGATACAGTAATTATACTAGAAGTTGTAGGTTCTACTTACTAGATCGAGACGTGGTCGTCGGATCGGCCAGAGGACAATTACAGATGCCTTTCTTACCAAACCCGAGGATGACCTTCTCGAATCCCGGACGAGCCCCCAAACTGATAGGAATCTCAAAGTCCCACTTGGTACCCCTGGCACCAAACCTCTAGTATCGGCTTGGTTTGAGTCTTTTTTCTGACGTCAGGAGAGCGCTTAACTCAGTAGGTAATAAAAGACATAACAGTGATGTACTGAATGAACACTCTGAGGTTTATTTTTTATGCACACAGGTTATATAGAGGGGGCTTTACCCCCTCTATTAGCATATCATCGTAAGTTATGTATTCAACCTATCATATTAACACGCTTTATTTTGCAAACACAAAAAGAGAAACAAAAACGGAACTTCCATATTAGGAATATTGTCCGGGAGTAGTGCCAAAGAGATAAAATTCAGGGTTACAGAGAATAAAAACTTTACAGCAATTAGTTTCACAGCAATCAGAGTTAGTTCCTAACAGAGAAACGAAACTTCAGCAAAAAGCAGAATTGGTTTTGACATAAAAAAGAACATGGATTCCTTTCAGTAAGGATGGAGAGTTATAGCTCTCTTTCCTTTCTATCTTGTTAAAGTCTCCTCCAACAGAACCTATGGCAGGCAATAGTACTTTTGTAATGGTGGCTGTGGTGTCCACTGCAGTATTCAGGGTTTTAGAGATACGACTGGCCAACTCGTGTCCAGGTGTAAAGGGTGTTTTAATGGTGTCCCTCACAGCAGCAAAGTCTGAATAGCTGAAGTAGCAGGCTATCTTACTGACTCCAATGCTCGGCCATGCAAATTCAAAGTTCTCTAGTCCTCTGCTTTGTCTTTCTACTTTTCTCCTTCAGTAGCTCATGCAGAGATTGGTCAGTCTCTGTAACTTGAGGCCTAGTACTAAAGAGTGAAGCACAAGGAGTTTGCTTCTTCTTTCCTTCATTTCGAACAGTAGTGAAGACTAGTTAGAGGTGTGACCAGCCCACACCAACCCTCCTACAAGGGCCAAGTCAGAATTGCTAACCCTGGTTGTACTAGCCATACAGTTATGCTGGGTGCACACATAGCATAACATTTAATACATAACATTACATAAGAAACAATTAGCAGACACCCACTTACTCTGGGGTACTGCAAATGTGACAGCAGAGAAGGATGAGCTGCTTGGTAGGTGGATCGAGAAGAAGGTGCAGATGAGGTAGGAGGAAACCAGAGAATTGACTTTAACACTATAATCTATTAAAGTGACTAGTCAGTAGCTCCAAAATTTTAAGTTAGTTAGTACCTTCAGGGGATAATTACCTATTTTATGTTTTGTTGCGAATAATGCTCCTTTTGCTGCTTTTTAGCTCAGCTCTATTAAGACAGAGCTGTGTTCAATGACTACAGTCAGGGTTGAGCAAATCGAGTTCAGATTCTAGTGGACTCTAGTACTATTGGTACCTTGGTAGGTATCTCCTGGTCTGTCTGGACCAGCTGCCACTGACTGGGTTCATGCTCTGGAGTACCCCCTGGCAACTACCTTGGCCCAAGCTTATCCTCACCATCTGAGGCTCTAGTGAATACCAGGTGTTGCTTATTCACGCCCCTCCAGAGTATTGCCAGTCAGTGGCGCAGTGGGTTCTCACCCATTGTTCCTTGTTCCTTGTGTGTACTTTGAGTGCCTCTGTTCCTGTCATGAGCTTGTTCTCTTTAATAAAGTTCCGGTGTTCCTGCTCGCCTGACGTCTCGGAGGTCCTTCCCAGGATCCCCGGCACATGACAGCATGGAGAACCGACTCAATGGTAGAGAAGGTATACTCAAAGGTTTAGCACTCTCAAAAGTCCCAATGCAAATGCCTTTCCTGGTCAGACCTTTTTAGTGACAAAGTATGAAAAATTACACTGTATAGATCTACAAAAAAAACATCACTGACACTGTTGAATTGATATGAGAAGTCACTATACCTCTTCCGTGGGCTCAGACTGTACATTTCTAAAAAATTGACAATGAAAAATAATTTTGGAAAAGTATATTTAATGCATTTATTACCATATAAAAATACAAGTGCAATTAAAAGGTTGAATGAGTTATTATGGCTAATCTCATCTATATGAATCTGAGCTCACTCTGTTTCGAGAAAACCAGTTTTTTAAAGTAGCATATATCTCTCTGTAACGAAGTCCATATAGCAGAGGTGACAAGGCTCGTGGCATCATCATCACCAGTCCATTATTACAAGCTGACATCCATATTCTTGTATCTATGCCAATTACACCGTTTTTGAACAACATGACTTCAGCTGTCAGGATAAAAGCAGGGACAATATACAAGCCTAGCAGGATGAAGTGCGTCAGTAGAGTGATTCGAGCTCTGGAGAAGCGGCTTACCCATATTTCTGACTTACGTGTTATTGCGTATAGCTTTATGTAAAAATAGGTGATCATAACAGAGCAAAACATCAAGAAGCAAATTGTAACAGCACAGACTACAGTCACTAAAATATTATTCTTCTCGTCAGAGCCATAGTAGAGCATAAGGCAGACATTTTGTTTTTCAAGAAGGTTGTAATCAAATGTTTCAGATGTTAATGATACTATCAAGGGGAACAGTGCTGAAAAAATCCAAATGGCCAATAATATCTTTCTTGTCCTTTTCATTGAAAGAATAGAATAGTAATGGAGGGGGAAGCAGATAGCTACATAGGTATCAACCACCATGACGGTAAAAGTCAAAACACAACTGGAGTAGGCTGCGACTGTGAAGGCAATCAGTGAGAAACAGAGAACCCTGTGCATATACCATCGGATTGTATTACACATCGAGATGATTGAGTTAAACAAAATAAAGATTAGGTCTGAAACCATCACATTGGCCAGAAGAATGTACCTGGTCTCATTCCGTAGTGTGTCCTTCATTAAAATGCTAACAAGTATCATTGGGTTGGCCAGTAATGTGACAATGCTGAAGATGGCTGCTGGAATTAAAAATGTCCACAACAGAGAAGCAGATTGAGGAATACCTTGTGAATCTCCCGTGGTGTTACTGTTGATGGAACCATTGGTGGTCAATGACAATGGGTTGGAAAAATATGGTGTGTAGTTGATATAATCTATAAGCATCTTTGCCTCATCATTCAATAGAGTTCATTACCCATGAAGATAAGATCTTCTTCAAATGCCCTTAGTCTTCACGATAAGTTAATATAACCTTTAAAAAAATAAGAGGGAAGTGGTAAAATACTATATACATTGGGGTTTGGTTTTACTATAATTTATACCAGTGTGTTCAGTGTTTGTGTTTAAAGGGGCTATCCCATGAATAATCTAAAAAATGAATATCAGACATCATATAGTACATGAAAACCTCTTTCTAACATAGCTAGAACCAGCCTTGTACCTCATATGGATCAAGAAATCTCCCAATTCGTTGCTCTGCTAGATTTACAGTATATCAAGCTGACAGCTCAAGGGAGTGTCTTTTCTCCTACAGCTTAGGAGGTATGCTCTCCCTATCACAGCTCAGGAGGCAATTGAAGGATGAAACTGAGCATGTGTGGCCATCTCACTGAGCAGGTCAAAAAAATAAGAAAAAATACACAGCAGGTGGTGCTATGCAGATAAGTTTTATTAAAATACTCAGTTGCTATACAGTATTTTCAATTACATGCTATTACAAAAGTACTTAGATCAAGGAGCTGGTTTGAAAATTGTAGAATAGTTTTCATGGGACAATGTTATTATCCATATTGCTTAATTTGCTGGCTGGATTCATTATTCCATCACATTATACACTGCTCATATCCATGGTTACAACCACCCTGCAATCCATCAGCGGTGGCCGTGCTTGCACACTATAGGAAAAAGCACCATCCTCTCTGGTGGCCGGGACCGTGGGAGCGCAGATAAGCTATAGCTTTCGCCTATAGTCTGCAAGCACGACCACCACTGATGGATTGCATGGTGGTCTGTAACCATGGAAACGAGCAGTGTATAATGTGATGGAAAATGAATCCAGCCAGCAAAGGAGGCAATATGGATAATAACAATATATTAGTAAGTGGCTTGTATTAATTTTCTCTACATGATAAATGCTATTTGATGAAGTGAGACAAGCCCTTTAAAACATAGTTTTTTTTCAGCAATACAGGCACATATGAACATGCGACCAGCAGCATGCCATCAGCTGCCAAGCGCACATGCAATAGGTCAGCCAGTACAAATCTGCTGACAGATTTAATACGCGTTATTGAAAGGGTACCAATTTACATACAAAACATTTCTCAATTTTCTACCATATATTTGGTTGAGAAAACTGTTTGTACAAAAACATCAGTGACAAATGAATATATACACATACACATCTGTATATTGAAGCTAAAGAGATCGCATTAAGGCTTAGGACTCTAACAAACCCTACACATCTATGTAAAAGATCAATGACAGATCACCTCTTCCGGACAGACCTGTCCATTGATGATCTCTGACTATTGAGCCGGCAGTCCGTGCCCGCCACCATCTCCCTCTTGAGCATGTTGACGAAGCGCTAACCTTGTTACCTGCTCTGCTTTCCCAGTGGCCTGTGCTCGCCACGTTCTTCTGCTCATTCCTGGTGGTCAGTGCCTGTGGGTTAGCACTGCTCCTTCCTTCCTATGTAGACCAATCTGCATACCTTAATCTTCCCCAGCTTATGGCTGACCACCTTAGGGTATTAAAGGCAAATTGGAGGATGTCTGAGCAATAGGTTCTAGTGGTTATAGTGTCCTGCAAAGCTGTGCTATTATCTTGTTTACCTGGGTTTGACCCTTCCCTGTCTGCCCTAACCTTGGAATACCGCGAGTGCAGAATTATTAGGCAAGTTGTATTTTTGAGGATTAATTTTATTATTGAACAACAACCATGTTCTCAATGAACCCAAAAAACTCATTAATATCAAAGCTGAATATTTTTGGAAGTAGTTTTTAGTTTTAGCTATTTTAGGGGGATATCTGTGTGTGCAGGTGACTATTACTGTGCATAATTATTAGGCAACTTAACAAAAAAAAAATATATACCCATTTCAATTATTTATTTTTACCAGTGAAACCAATATAACATCTCAACATTCACAAATATACATTTCTGACATTCAAAAACAAACAAAACAAATCAGTGACCAATATAGCCACCTTTCTTTGCAAGGACACTCAAAAGCCTGCCATCCATGGATTCTGTCAGTGTTTTGATCTGTTCACCATCAACATTGCGTGCAGCAGCAACCACAGCCTCCCAGACACTGTTCAGAGAGGTGTACTGTTTTCCCTCCTTGTAAATCTCACATTTGATGATGGACCACAGGTTCTCAATGGGGTTCAGATCAGGTGAACAAGGAGGCCATGTCATTAGATTTTCTTCTTTTATACCCTTTCTTGCCAGCCACGCTGTGGAGTACTTGGACGCGTGTGATGGAGCATTGTCCTGCATGAAAATCATGTTTTTCTTGAAGGATGCAGACTTCTTCCTGTACCACTGCTTGAAGAAGGTGTCTTCCAGAAACTGGCAGTAGGACTGGGAGTTGAGCTTGACTCCATCCGCAACCCGAAAAGGCCCTACAAGCTCATCTTTGATGATACCAGCCCAAACCAGTACTCCACCTCCACCTTGCTGGCGTCTGAGTCGGACTGGAGCTCTCTGCCCTTTACCAATCCAGCCACGGGCCCATCCATCTGGCCCATCAAGACTCACTCTCATTTCATCAGTCCATAAAACCTTAGAAAAATCAGTCTTGAGATATTTCTTGGCCCAGTATTGACGTTTCAGCTTGTGTGTCTTGTTCAGTGGTGGTTGTCTTTCAGCCTTTCTTACCTTGGCCATGTCTCTGAGTATTGCACACCTTGTGCTTTTGGGCACTCCAGTGATGTTGCAGCTCTGAAATATGGCCAAACTGGTGGCAAGTGGCATCTTGGCAGCTGCACGCTTGACTTTTCTCAGTTCATGTGCAGTTATTTTGCGCCTTGGTTTTTCCACACGCTTCTTGCGACCCTGTTGATTATTTTGAATGAAACGCTTGATTGTTCGATGATCACGCTTCAGAAGCTTTGCAATTTTAAGAGTGCTGCATCCCTCTGCACGATATCTCACTATTTTTGACTTTTCTGAGCCTGTCAAGTCCTTCTTTTGACCCATTTTGCCAAAGGAAAGGAAGTTGCCTAATAATTATGCACACCTGATATAGGGTGTTGATGTCATTAGACCACACCCCTTCTCATTACAGAGATGCACATGACCTAATATGCTTAATTGGTAGTAGGCTTTCGAGCCTATACAGCTTGGAGTAAGACAACATGCATAAAGAGGATGATGTGGTCAAAATACTCATTTGCCTAATAATTCTGCACTCCCTGTATTTATTAGATTGCACAAACTCTGCTTGCCCCAACCACAGCCTGTTCCTGACTATAGTTTTCCTGATCTCCTAATATTTCATACTAGTGTCTCTTGACCCCCGTAGGTCAGCAGCTACTGAATAGAGACTTCTCTAAGAGGTAGTGGCCAGGTGGTTCCCATGCAGCAGAGTCCAGATCTTTGTATAGGAGTTAAAGGGTGAAGACCAGAGAACCATTTAGATACCACCTTTAGGAGTACTCCCAAGTCAACTCTGTTGACTAGACATGGTGGATCCACATCCGCTTCATAATACTGATTGTAGAGATTGGCACAAGAGGAGATAGCAACATTTTGAGTGGATGCTGATTGGCTGCTCAATTGTAAACTCCTTTTAGGGTGTTTCCACACTGTGTCTGTAGTGCACATTTAAAGAGGACCTTTCACCAGAAATAATATGTAAACTGACTATACCGACATGTAGAGCGGCGCCCAGGGATCCCCCTGCACTTACTGTTATCCACGGGCGCCGCTCCGTTCTCCGGTTATAGCCTCTGGTATGTTCCTAGTTAGGCTCCACCCAGGGAAACCTGCCGCGGTCTCTTTCTCCTATGCTGTAGCATAGGAGAAAGAGACGCCGGCAGGTTCCCCTGGGTGGAGCCTAAGTTCCCCTGGGTGGAGCCTAACTAGGAACATATCGGAGGCTATAACCGGAGAACGGAGCAGCGCCCAGGGATAACAGTAAGTGCAGGGGGATCCCTGGGCGCCGCTCTACACGTCGGTATAGTCAGTTTACATACTTTTTTCTGATGAAAGGTCCTCTTTAACCCCTTAAGGACACAGGGCGTACAGGTACGCCCTTGTGCCCTGGTACTTAAGGACACAGGGCGTACATGTACGCCCTGTGCATTTTCGATCACTGCCGTGCGGCTGGCAGTGATCGGAACCCGGTGCCTGCTCAAATCATTGAGCAGGCACCTAGGCTAAATGCGCGGGGGGGGTCCCATTGACCCCCCCATGTCAGCGATCGCGGCAAACCGCAGGTCAATTCAGACCTGCGGTTTGCTGCGATTTCTGCAGTTTATGATCCCTGCGGTCCCTGACAGCGGGGATCAGAAACTTTAGGATTCAAAATTTTGAACAGTATCCCTCCCCCCTGCACCCCTGAGTTATTTGAGCACGGTGGGAGGTGCAGGGGGAGGGTTGCAGGCGGTGCGGGTGGTGCGGGAGCGGGCGGTGCGGTAGGCGGGATCGCGATCCCCCGCCTGCCTCCCATTGCGTAATCGTTGGTGTCTAGTGGGTATACCACACCCTGGTATAAACGGCTGACATCGGTGATGCGATGTCAGCCGTTTAACCCTTTCCATACAGCGGTCCGTACGGACCGCTGTATGGAAAAGGTTAACAGCTCAGGGAGCTCCCTCCCTCTCCCATCGGGGGGCTGCTGTGCCTTTGCAGTCCCTCCGAATGGAGAGGGAGAGAGCTTCCAGGCAGCCCCCCAAGCCCCGTCCTTACCCTTCCCCGTCTGCGCAGTTCTGAACACTACTGAGCAGACGGGGAAGGTTCCCATGGCAACAGGACGCCTTCTAAGGCGTCCTGCTGTCCATGGTTCTGAACAGATCTGTGCTGAAAGCATAGATCTGTTCAGACAAAGTGTAAGTAAAATACAGTACAGTACAATATATATTGTACTGTACTGTATTATGCAGACATCAGACCCACTGGATCTTCAAGAACCAAGTGGGTCTGGGTCAAAAAAAAAAGTGAAAAAAGTGAAAATAAAGTAAAAATCAAAAAACACATTTATCACTGATTAAAAATGAAAAAAATAAAATTCCCTACACATGTTTGGTATCGCCGCGTCCGTAACGACCTGATCTATAAAACGGTAATGTTACTTTACCCGAACGATGAACGCCATAAAAATAAAAAATTAAAAACTATGATGAAATTGGAATTTTGCCCACCTTACTTCCCAAAAAAGGTAATAAAAGTGATCAAAAAAGTCGCATCTACGCCAAAATTGTAACAATCAAACCGTTATCTCATCCCGCAAAAATCATACTCTACCCAAGATAATCGCCCAAAAACTGAAAAAGTTATGGCTCTTAGAATATGGAAACACTAAAACATGATTTCTTTTGTTTCAAAAATGAAATCATTGTGTAAAACTTACATAAATAAAAAAAAGTAAACATATTAGGTATCGCCGCGTCCGTATTGACCGGCTCTATAAAAATATCACATGACCTAACCCCTCAGATGACCACCGTAAAAAAATAAAAATAAAAACGGTGTAAAAAATGCAATTTTTTGTCATCTTCCGTCACAAAAAGTGTAATAGCAAGCAATCAAAAAGTCATGTGCACCCCAAAATAGTGCCAATCAAATCGTCATCTCATCCCACAAAAAATGAGACCCTACTTAAGATAATCGCTCAAAAATTGAAAAAACTATGGCTCTTAGACTATGGAGACACTAAAACATTTTTTTTGTTTTAAAAATGAAATTATTGTGTAAAACGTACATAAATAAAAAAAATTGTATACATATTGGGTATCACCGCGTCCGTGACAACCTGCTCTATAAAATTACCACATGATCTAACCTGTCAGATGAATGGTGTAAATAACAAAAAAAAAAACGGTGCCAAAAAAGCAATTTCTTGTTACCTTGCCGCACAAAAAGTGTAATATAGAGCAACCAAAAATCCTATGTACCCTAAACTTGTACCAACAAAACTGCCACCCTATCCCGTAGTTTCTAAAATGGGGTCACTTTTTTGGAGTTTCTACTCTAGGGGTGCATCAAGGGGGCTTCAAATGGGACATGGTGTCAAAAAAACCAGTCCAGCAAAATCTGCCTTCCAAAAACCGTATGGCGTTCCTTTCCTTCTGCGCCCTGCCGTGTGACCGTACAGCGGTTTACGACCACATATGGGGTGTTTCTGTAAACTACAGAATCAGGGCCATAAATAATGAGTTTTGTTTGGCTGTTAACCCTTGCTTTGTAACTGGAAAAAAAAATATTAAAATGGAAAATCTGTCAAAAAAGTGAAATTTTGAAATTGTATCTCTATTTTCCATTAAATCTTGTGCAACACCTAAAGGGTTAAAAAAGTTTGTAAAATCAGTTTTGTATACCTTGAGGGGTGTAGTTTCTTAGATGGGGTAATTTTTATGGAGTTTCTACTCTAGGGGTGCATCAGGGGGGCTTCAAATGGGACATGGTGTCAAAAAACCAGTCCAGCAAAACATGCCTTCCAAAAACCAAACGGCGCACCTTTCACTCTACACCCCGCTGTGTGGCCGTACAGTAGTTTACGGCCACATATGGGGTGTTTCTGTAAACCGCAGAGTCAGGGCAATAAAGATACAGTCTTGTTTGGCTGTTAACCCTTGCTTTGTTAGGCTGGGTTCACACCTGAGCGTTTTACAGCGCGTTCCTACGCGCTGTAAAACGCTCAACAAGGAGAAACCAATGATTCCCTATGGGAATGGTTCTCACCCGGGCGTTTTACAGCGCGTACGATCGCGCTGTAAAACGCCCGACGCATAATCAAGTACTTGAGCTTCTTTGGGGCGTTTTGACGCGCGTTTGTGGCCATAGGACACTGCAGTCAATCACACAAACGCGCGTCAAACGCGCGTTTACTATTACAAAAAACGCGCATAAAAACGCGCGACAAAAACGCGCGTAAAACGTGCGTTTGAGAAACGCTCAGTTGTGAACCCAGCCTAAGGCTGGGTTCACACTTGAGCGTTGCGCAAACGCGCGTTTTACGCGCGTTTTTGACGCGCATTTTTATGCGCGTTTTTGTAATAGTAAACGCGCGTTTGACGCGCGTTTGTGTGATTCACTACAGTGTCCTATGGCCACAAACGCCCCAAAAGTCGCTCATGTACTTTTTGAAGCGTCGGGCGTTTTACAGCGCGATCGTACGCGCTTTAAAACGCCCAAGTGTGAACCATTCCCATAGGGAATCATTGGTTTCTCCTTGTTGAGCGTTTTACAGCGCGTAGGAACGCGCTGTAAAACGCTCAGGTGTGAACCCAGCCTCAGTGGAAAAAATGGGTTAAAATGGAAAATTAGGCAATAAAATGAAATTCTCAAATTTCATCCCCATTTGCCAATAACTCTTGTGCAACACCTAAAGGGTTAACAAAGTTTGTAAAATCAGTTTTGAATACCTTGAGGGGTGCAGTTTCTTAGATGGGGTCACTTTTATGGAGTTTGTACTCTAGGGGTGCATCAGGGGGCTTCAAATGGGACATGGTGTCAAAAAACCAGTCCAGCAAAACCTGCCTTCCAAAAACCATACGGCGCACCTTTCACTCTACGCCCCGCTGTGTGGCCGTACAGTAGTTTACGGCCACATATGTGGTGTTTCTGTAAACGGCAGAGTCAGGGCAATAAAGATACAGTCTTGTTTGGCTGTTAACCCTTGCTTTGTTAGTGGAAAAAATGGGTTAAAATGGAAAATTAGGCAATAAAATGAAATTCTCAAATTTCATCCCCATTTGCCAATAACTCTTGTGCAACACCTAAAGGGTTAACAAAGTTTGTAAAATCAGTTTTGAATACCTTGAGGGGTGTAGTTTATAGAATGGGGTCATTTTTGGGCGGTTTCTATTATGTAAGCCTCGCAAAGTGACTTCAGAGCTGTAGTGGTCCCTAAAAATTGGGTTTTTGTAAATTTCTGAAAAATTTCAAGATTTGCTTCTAAACTTCTAAGCCTTGTAACATCCCCAAAAAATAAAATATCATTCCCAAAATAATTCAAACATGAAGTAGACATATGGGGAATGTAAAGTCATCACAATTTTTAGGGGTATTACTATGTATTACAGAAGTAGAGAAACTGAAACTTTGAAATTGGCTAATTTTTCCCAATTTTTGGTAAATTTGACATTTTTTTAGAAAAAAAAAAATTTTTTTTTAAAGTTTTTTTTACCAGTGTCATGAAGTACAATATGTGACGAAAAAACAATCTCAGAATGGCCTGGATAAGTCAAAGCGTTTTAAAGTTATCATCACTTAAAGTGACACTGATTTGCAAAAAATGGCCTGGTCCTAAGGTGTAAAAAGGCTGTGTCCCTAAGGGGTTAAATGCACAAAATATTTGTTACCTTTTATATTTTTACACCACTTATGTTTTTAAATGGGTTGGTAAAGTGGGTGTGTTTATCTATGTAAATTAGTGTCTCTCCAGACTTATCACTGCGAATTTAAAAAAGTCGCAAAAAAGTAGCAGATTTACACTAGCAGGAGAGTGGAGTAGGAAAACTGAAGAAGCATTTCTTGACAAAAGTGTTAGGTTTAGAGATGAACCAAATGTAACGAACACCATGCGACATTTGATGAATTTGGTGCAAAGTACTCCAACACAGACTCAAGAAAAACAAACTTCAAATATTACCCTCAAAATATTTGTAGTTCCCTGAAGTACTATGGACATTGGTCCTTATTGATGCTATTTAAAGACACCAACTTCCTACTTTATTACACTTTGAAGGGTTAACTTGCACTGGGATCTATGCTGTTGTGTGCCCTTACACTGTTTCACATTGTTGAACTGCATCTATGGCCCTGATTTATCAAACTCCAGAATTCTGGCATCAAACGGTCACAAAAATAGGGCTTTTGCATCTTTTTGCACTTCTTTTCACAAAATTTAAAGGGGTTGTCCGGGTTCAGAGCTGAACCCAGACATAGCCACATATTCACCCAGGCAGCCCCTTGATATTAGCATCAGAGCTTTTTATGCTCCAAGGCTCTCCTTTGGCCTGCCCGTATCACGCAGGGGAAAGGCATTGTATGGAGTTCCGGTGATGTACCGGACTCTCCATAAGGACTGCTAGGTGGAGGTTTCCACCCAGCAGTGAGCCCGGTGACGTCACTGGCACTAGTGGGTGGGCTTTAGCTCTGCCCTTGCCTGTAAAACGGCTAGGGCAGCACTAAAGCCCACTTATCAGAGCCAGTGAAGTCACCAGTACACTGCTGAGAGGCTGCCCAGCAGTGTGTTATTATAAGCAAAAAAGCCCTTGCCCTGCGCAATCCAGCGCAGGGCAAAGGAGAGCATTGGAGCAAGCCCCTTTAAGTGATTGCACCAAATTTTGCGACTTTTTTGCACTCACTTGTGCCAAATGTTATGAATTTTTCCATTTTTATACCATTCCCTCCAGTTTTGTAATGTGGGTGGAAAAGTGAGTGTGGTTAGCTATGTTCACAAATCACTGCAGAAACTGCACCAAAATGATACGCAACTGACAATACTAGCTAATTCCTCAAGCTGATGTTAAAAGCTGAGAACTTTGCCAATATCTTCCAGTCAGGAACATATCGGAGCCCCTCATGCACCACGCCACGGTGTCTCAGCACGCATGGGGTCCTACCACTCAACTATCCATGGTGTGTGAACAGGGTCTGAACAGTGCTAGAAACCAACTCACAGCCAGGCCCTCACATGCCTCCATAGTGGTATCACCAATGCCCTGTGAGGTAGGATAAAGCTGTGAGCCGGACCCACAACAGACCATGTGACACAGAAGCCACCAGGTGCAAAAGAACGTTACCACCACAATGAAGTGGCACATTCCATATACATAAGGACAAAAACTCACTGAAAAAAGTGGCCTAAATGGGTGGAAATGCTCCAAACCCAGACACCGTAGCGTGTCTATAACCGGGGGAGCATTTTGTTTGTCATTTCGGTGCATTTTTTGCAGTGATTTGTGTATGTATATATTTTTTCATCTGCACAATGTATCATTTTGTGTAAGATATTCTTGTGGTGCATGCGGTCCGCCCCGGCAGCCTCCATTGTACGCATTTTCTGCAGGGGATTGCCGTTATCTGCTGACCGCATGCAGAGGAAATGCTCCCCAGGTTTTTGTCTTTATGTGTATGGAATGTGCCACTTCTTTGTGTTGGTAACGTTCTTTTGCACCTGGAGGCTTCTGTGTCACATTTTCAGGGGTTAGCTATGTTAATGAGTTTCACTTCAGATTTATCTCTCTCCATGAGGAGGGTGCAGTAAGAAAACTGGAATAGTTTCTATCAAGTAACATGAGACATTTTATAAATGTGGCATAAAGTTCTCCAACACTGACTTTATTTACTGATATTTATTGTAATATATCCTGTTCATTTGCACTGTTATTACACTATAGCTGCACGGCACTGCGGAGAGACTTTATGACTTTCTACCTATGAAAATTTTTGGAGAGAAACAACACAATGACCTTCTGACTGGTTTAGCTCTGTTGTATATGTGTGAAGAATTGTTTATGTCTGGAAAAATGGCTTATTCATTCCTTTAGACTTGCATTAAAACTCTACACAAGTTTTTGATATGAGAGAAATTGTAACAATATTTCTGTTTAGGCTGTGCTTCTCCGTTTCACCCTTCCCACTAGAAGGTTCCAGTTTAGCTCGCAGCGTGGGGGAGGGGGGGGGGCATTGCCCCAGGCGCCAGACTGCAGGGGGGCACCGGCCTGGCCGTCAACTAACTTTAAATTTGATTTCTAAGTAGTATGTGCTGTCTGAGCTGTGTCGGCTGAATCTTGCTGATAAGCGCAGTCTGCTGCACTGCACAGCCGGTGGACTCTACAATGATGAGGAGCGGTATCAGCTGAACTGAGCGTGTGCGCTCTGATAAATCATCAGGCACGCACAGCACTCCTTTGTCGGTGCCTCCCACCTTCCAGGCGGAAAGGACACTGCAGTGCGGAGCAATAAGAAGAAAATGGCTGCCGCATGTTCAGCCTGCCGCGCTGCCTGACCGAGCCTCTCAGCCAAGTTACAGCCTGCCCCTGAGTGAAGCAAGCGAGCCAGCGACTGAGGCACAATTTTAAAGTAAACAGTGCCACACTGCCAGTGTCGCAGTTAGGTAGGGAGTACAGTGACTCTGGCAGCACTACTAGTGCAGTGCAGACTGTGGTATTTTTCTTCAGTTAAGGCCCAGGCTTGTTGCCCAGAGGGGGAATTTTCCAGGGGGAAGGGGGTATAATTTGCCAATTGCCTCCAAGGCATGTAAATGGAAGCCCTAATAGGTAGTGACAGTCTGCGGGAGAAATTGGGATTATTACTGTGGTGGCCAAAGTAGAGCCTGCAGGCTGCTGCACAGCAGGGCAGGCCTATGGGAACTTTACTAGTACTACTCACTGTGCATATTATTTTCCACCTAGGTCCCCTACAATAATAATCCTCCATGATTAAGACGCCTAATAATGGAGGATTATTATTGTTGGGGGCCTAGGTGAAAAATAATATGCACACGCTAGCACAGTATTGGGGGTAGCAGCAGGATGACAATGTTGAGGCACCAGGAGGGAGAGGATGATAGTAAAGTGAGGATTTTAAAACATTTCTGTGATAAACTCTGCAGAGACGAGACGGCTGAAAGAAGGTATTATGGCAGTCTGATCTATGAATGAAGACGTTGAGGAAAGAGTGTACCTCGGAAGAGACGTGACTGGATGTAAGAGGTATGTGCTGCTGTATTCTCCTGTATTTTTTTATACTAATATATGTAATGTCCATCCACATATTTTTTTCATGGTACGGTTGGGGGGGGGGGGGATTTCAGGCCACACTGTGCGATAGATTATCTGTACTCAGAGAGTTATCACTATGTTAGGCTACTTTCACACTAGCGTTTTCAATTCCGCTATTGAGATCCATCATAGGACGGGGGAGGGGACACGATAATTGGCTTGCCCCAGGTGTTGGCAACCAACGCTACGCCACTGGTTCAGCTAGAAACTGTATATAAGGAGAGCAGTCAGACAGACTCTGACAGACTGCATAAGGGACCTGAGGAAGACACTGAGATGGGGGTGCTGAGCCACAGACCCCAGGTTACCAGTGCATTGACTAAGGAGCCAGCTGGAACCTGGGGTAATAGCTTTTTGAGAGAGAGAAGGACAGCTAGCTCAGGCCTTTTCTCAACATAAAACCTTCTGCCCAGGGGGAGACTGGAGAAGTGAGCTCAGTGCCTTCCCTGTATTATTTTGAACTTGAGTTCCTACAGTAAAAAAGCACAGTGGTTAACTTCAGACCCTGATAAGGTGCGTAGCTACCATGGAAGCAGGGAAGCAGCTGCTATGAGGCCTGAACTCACTAAGGGGCCCAGCAGGAGGAAACATGTATTTATTTTTTAGGGCCCAGGGTGTGGTGAGCAGGTTACTCACCGCTCCCTGCTTTTCTCTTCTGGGCACCTGCACTACAAGTCCTGGCAGCGCACAGTGGGGCCCAATCAGTTCTAGTTACGCCACTGACCCTTGCTCTCTGGACTTATTTCCCATTAGGGTGCATCACGCCTAACCATCAAGTCTGGAGAGCAGCAACATGTGGGACCCAGCATAGCACCGTGGGCCATTCTAAATTCGGGCACACTAATTTCCACAATAATTTTTGTTTTATTTTTTATTGTCGATTAGTTAATATGGTAATGAGAATAGCATCAAAAGTGTTCTAGTCATTTGTAATATACTTTTCTCACAGATACTCAAAGCACAGAGGTAATTGTGTGGCAACTCCCTTGGAGGTCAGTGGCTGCGCTCAATCTGAACCACACTAGGGTCAATTTTATAGGAAGCCAATTTGTGCAAGGAAACCAGAGCACCCAGTGGAAACCCACACAAACACGGGGAGAACATTCAAACTTCATACAGTTGTTGTCCATGGTAGGCACCATTGCTAACCACTGAGCCAACGTGCTGGTCAGATATTGACTTTCTGGGTAGCTACCTATAGATGGCACTAGAGAGTCAGTATTCTATCTTCTGAAGGAGAGATCATTTGACTACTTTTCCCATGGAGCATTGACTGTAAGACTCCCTATATCAGCTGGATCTATACACGGAAAACCAGTAACTCATACAGTATACAGATACAGTATTAGCGAAGAGGAATTACATAATTGTTATGCTTCACATGTCTATAGTCCATCCTTTTCATGACTGCAGAGTCCAAACATCCACAGAAAGATATATTTATAGACTCATGTTGTCAATTCCTCATCCATTTAAGAGTTTCTCAATCCAAAGATGAAAATGTTGTAATATTATCCCCTCCCCCATTGGTTACATGTGCTGTGGTACTTTTTGTTACTGTTTTTGTAGTGATAGGTTCCATAGGTTACAAGGCTACATTCCCATAACCATCAAAAAAGACCATTAAAAGCGGTCAGCTTTTCACTGAAAATTTTTCACGGATGACTTTCTGAAAAAAAAGGCATTTGTACGAGGAGTGTCAGGCTGTGAAAATGAACAAAACAGGACATGTCCTGATTTCTGACGGTCACTATTCATGGTCTGTTAAAAAAAACGGATGTATGAATAGACCTATGGACTGTCATATGACATATGTAAAAAAAAATGCCATTTTTTTCACTCTCATGCGAATAGACCTTAGACCCTGCCTGTACTACTCTCATTTTTAGGGTACATTCACACAATCGTATGTATTTTACTGTTCGCAAAATGTGGTTCCGCAAAATACGGATGACGTCCATGTGACATCTATTTTTTTGAAGACTTCATTGACTTCAATATATTTTTGGGGATATTTCATTGACTTCAATAGGCCTGTGCACCGTATTTTGCAGCCGAGTATAGGACATGTTGTATATTTTGCGGAACGGACATACAGATTCAGAAAGCACACGGACAACATCTGTGTGCTTTCCGTATCCGTATGTCTGTTCCACAAAATTTCGAACATGTCCTATTCTTGACCGCAAATGCGAACCAGCAAAGAAAAAAAAATAATGCAACACGGACCCAAAATACATACTGTCGAGTGAGTATGTTAGTATACAACTCCCTATCCCGGAGAGAGGACCAAATGGGAATTGTAACAAGTACAACAGTTGGAAGATCTATACTTGGGAAATGGATACATAAGATAATGATGGGAAAAGATTAGGATGTGGGGGACTACAAGCCTTCTGATTGCCAATCATGAATTTCATGGAAGAATTACACACTAAGAGGGTCATTTACCAAACCAAATACATCACGTTTTTGGTCTAAAAATGTTGCACAACAAGTCAATTGAGACTTTTTGGGAGAAATGCCACTTTTCAATGTGGTCTATGTTTAAGGTGGAAAAGTGAGATTAGACCTGGATTATGGCACATTTACTGTCTGCGACACTTAAAATGTCACAATAAAGGTTGCATCCTATTCCAGGCAGTGCCCTGGTGTATTTTTTTAGGACTAAGTCATACAACACAGTGCATTTGCACCAAATTTATGAAATCTGTGCAGTGTGCACTACTTCATAAATTTGGTCCAACCACACAATGCAAAACCAGACTTCAAAGTGGCATAAAAACAATCTCAAATGATAAATGACCCCCTAAATGTTCATTAGGCTACCCTGAAAATTCCTCTTATTCTCTATCGGTCAGGTGCCTGCTTCTATTTGCTACATACATTGGCGTTTAGTTATTAGAACCTGTTAGTAACTAAAGCTTTTGGTGTAGGATGTTCCTAGGAGACCAAGTCCAAAGACCATCTCTCATTATTGAAGTAGATCAGACGTACCTTGAGACTGGATTAAGTTTAAGACCAGATGAGATAAAAAAGATCAGTGCCACATTAACTCTTATTGACTGAAATAGCGATTGAATGGGATTCTTGACCTCATACATCCGTTCTAGTATTTACATTTTTCCCCCATATCCTCTAAGTCATTATCTCAGGTAACTAAAAGGACCCATTTAACGTGCGACTCGAATAAAAACGTGACACGTTCAACAAGTGAAATAAGATATGTTCCATCTACAAGTATACTAAGTAATATAGTATACACGCCATAGGTCACCTAAGCATACTACATAGTCGTCATGGTTTACAACCAGGTGAATTGCATACTACGAATACACAGTGCTACACACGAAGAAGATACTTTACGCTACTTTACACTTACCTAGGTTTTTATACTTTTATATCCTTGGCAAATCTTAACAGAATAAGGAACGCTCACTTACAATTCCTTACAACCAGAGAAGCCATTAATGACAGCATTCCTCCTTACAGAGCATAGAACTCACCTGCCGCACTGCATAGGAAATCATTTTCCCTCCTGCCTTTCAATATGTAATGAATTGGTTATCAGCAGATAACACTTTGTTGACTCATTTAGCTGACTAATGTAGTAATTGCTGAGATCTATGTTGCACCATGGGGACATTGTCCCTGGTTACTTGCTATTCATTACATGTGTGCAAGTGGTCCCTATGTTAATACACGCTGAGACCAAATGCTGCCTTCTAATTAATCTCAGTGAATAGCAAAATGGAAGGCTGTATACTCTGAACCATTCTTTCTAAGGCCTCATGCACATGGCTGTATGTGTTTTGGGATCCGCAAAACACGGATGCTGGCCGTGTGCAAGCCGCCATCTTTTCTCCCTTCTGTAGAAATGTTGTACACAAGCACAACCTATTGCTCAGGCATCTTCCCAAAGGGAACGGTGCCTTAAGTAACCCAATGTGGCCAGCCATTTGCTGGTTCAGATTGCGGTATGGGTGCAATAGCCCTTTAAGAGACAAGGGGAGCACGCACACCCTATGGGAAGAGGAAAAGGAGAGGCTTTGCTGGTAAAGAAGCTGACCACAGTCTATTTGGAGTGACAGAGTATCCCCAGCAGCCTGACCCGCCAGAGAAGAGAGGGAGAACAAGAGGTGGGTCCGTGCTGCCAGGACACGACTGGGGCAGGTGGGCAGAGCAGTGATGGCTCGCTGCCCCCTGGCCCTGTCGACCGCATGTGATGCTGAGCTCTCTGACTGGGCCCGGCATGAAATACAGTGACAGTGCCGGGCCACTTACATGTGAGTGCAGCATACCAAATGTATATAGTTTTGCATAATAAAATCACTTTATATTAAAAATATCCATATACTAACGTCCATAGCATTTTTATTTTTCTGCCAATGTAGATGTCTGAGAGCTTGTCTTTTGTACATAATTGATAATTGATATTGTGTTTTTTGGGAGGCGAGAAGACAAAAAAAGATGTTCTGGCATAGTTTGTATTTATTTTTTATGGCGATCACCTGATGGGATAGATCATTTGATATTTTTGGACAGCTGGTAGTTATGGATGCGGCAATACCAATGTCTATATTTTTACAATAAGAGCATTTTTTAAAAAAAATCATGCTTTTGTGCGCCATTTTCTCAAAGCCATATTTTTTATATTTATCTGGTGATGATCTTACCATTTTGGGGTACATAAGATTTTTGAATCGTTTGATATTATGTTTTTTGTAGTTGAGGTGACGAAAAAATACCGTAGCTCTTTTGGCAAAATAATTATTTTTTTTACGGAATTCACCTGATGCGGTAGATCATGTGATATTTTTATAGAGCCAGTTGTTATGGATGTGGTGATAATAAGTATGTATTTTTTTTTACAATTTTTAAATGACTTGAATAGGGGAACACTTTTTTTATTTTAATTTTTTTATTCTATTTTACACTTTGTGTCTCCCATAAGGTCATACAAGACATCTGAGGGACATTTAACATTACATAGTAGCCCCAGTTATAGGGGGAGTACAGCCCCAAGAGAGGCTGTACAGTGCACTGCAATGCTGTATAGCCTCGCTGTAAAGCTGGTCGAGGTCTAGGAAGACCTGGCAGCTCCTGCAATCTCTTGGCCCTGGCAGTCACATGATCACTGGGGCTGGAACAGGAAGCAGATGACTCGTTTGGCACTGTGCATACAGCGATCTAGAGGAACCATCCCTGCTTTCTCTATAGGGTCCCCTGCTGTTGTCACTAACATCACGTCCCCCTACTCAACAGATGCACAATTAGCATACAGCTGCGATCTCAGAGATAAGTCCTGGCCGCCCGTATGTTTATAGCCAATGGGCAGTCAGGAACTGGTTAAAGTAAGGGAACCAACAATTTTGTCAACGTGTGTAGCTGAGCAAGCCTGTAGTCACGGAGCATGTCCATCTGCTCCCACTCTATTGGTCTTGGGACTGAAGTTACAGTTTGTTTAATAGGAACACTAATCCAGGGAGACTGCAGGGTCCCAGGGTACCAGAAGATCTGCAAGCTACAGCATACCAAGTTAGCAGAGTAATCAGCACTACAGCTATACAGGCCCTGCTGCAGGTGAGGGGATAACACCCATCACCACAGTTCAGGACAGACACATGCAAAAGCCTGCATTTCACAAGTGGACACCTATAGCGACAAGTGGCCACTTATTGCTGTTAGCGAAATGAAGGCAGGAGAGAGAGAGAAGGACTACTCTAGAGTGCTGTGGTCTGCCATCTTGCCTGCCACTATACCTCATCATCTGTGTATAGAGACATTGTACCTTGTACAGACCGCAGCTGGATGTATTGTAATTAATCCTTTGCACTCAGTAAAAAAAACGTTTTTTATTCTTCTACATATGCCTCATCTTTTTACACAACCATTTCACTGCACCAAACCCAGGTAGCAACAGCCTGAGAATTTTTCACAACATGATTAGAGTGGCAACTGTAGCTGGCCAGCTAAGACCTGTCCTAGGTTGCTAATATAGCTTATATGTCTATACAGCTAGACCTGCCAATAACCTTAATACAGTTCCTATGTTTGTGTGTTAAAGACAAAAGCAGAGTTATTTACAGAGACTTCATGTTTGGATGTCATATAACTGTTATATATTGTGTTCACAGAAGCAGAAAAGATAATATGCCTTTAAGATTCATTATGTGGATATGAGGTAAGCTTCAATGACACAGCAGAAATAACAGAAAGCATAAGTTAAACTTATGTTGCTGGGCAGGAGTCTAGACCAATCACAGCCAGCCTCACACACAGCAGGCGTCTTGGCTAATCACAGCCAGCCTCACACACAGCCTGTGTGGGAAATTCCCCTAGCAGGAGCTGCTAGAAATTATTATTTACCAGAGAGAGAAGCTGAACAGACATTTACTCCACTAAGAGCTGTGTTTTATAGAAGCAGAGAGGCCAAAATAGGTATTTAAAACTGTTATATAATGTTCCTACTATTAATATAGTGATTAGAACTGTATACTGAACCAGTTATGTGTGTGTTTACTTACAGTTCCACCAATTGCAAACTACAAAGTTCACAATCCAAATTCAAATTTCATATTGCAATCTCCAAATTGCATACAACCATTCCAGATGACAGTAAACCAATCTGCAAATAGTTACTGCTAACTGCATACTGCAAATTGCAACCAAATTCAGCAAGTGAACTATTAGTTAGACCTCAGATATACCTCTCAGAGAGATCATAAAGTGCTTAAATAACTTAAAGTGTTAAGAGAGATATATTTCCACCTTTTTATGTTGAATGACAGGATTGAACAGTAGAACCACCATCTTATGCATACCGCCATTTCGTGATATCTTTTCAACACGTGTTATGTACATGGACTATCTGCTGTGGAGGCACATGTTATATGAAGAAAAGTTTAAGTTAATAAAGAAGGTATTTCAAGCAATTGGTGTGCTCTTTAAACCTACTGTTTCCATAGAACGGCGCTAGAGGAATTACAGAGTAATAGACAGTCTGGTTAGACTAAAAGTCAAAGATATCAAAATTCTTCTAATGCCACAGCGCAAAAGGCATTTCATAGTGCTGCCCCTGCCACAGCAACTGGTTGCATATAGCAGCGAGTTGCCAGATATTGTCTTCCTATACCAGTATACTAGTTTAAACCTGCCCAGTAGTATTGTTTTCAGTTAGTTTGATATAAAAAAAATTAGCTAGTATCAATTTGAATTTGATATGTAAACCCAAGATTAGCATCATTGTTGTTTATATAATTGACACATTTTTGGTATGGGAGGAGGATGTCAGCTATATATCTATTATACCAATAGCTAAAAATTGTCCATGCTAAAAATTACACTTTCTTCATAATTCACATGGAGGTTAGAAAGAGATGGAGAGAAATAATCCCCATGGGATATCCTTGAATTTAAAAATAAAAATTCCAATTAAACAAAAAAAAGACTTGTGTTAAAAATTGTGTAACCATAACAATAAAAGAAACCAGGCCATGTCATCCATTACGGCAGTGGCCACATTCCCCAGCCTGTATGCTCCCCAGTTGATGCGATGCAGTAACAGCATCGCACCTGCTTCATGCTTGCCACGCCAGGTCTGTCCCTAATTTTCAGAGACCAAACCTTGGTAATTCTGCCTCCTATGATCAAGGACAGGTTGCCGAGTGCAGAACACTGAGCTGTGCTCTGGCACTGCCTCTGGCAGGACAGCATAAGGTCTGGCCCCGCCCCCTTCCATCTTCTCTGCTGTACTGTATCCTGCTACCTCCAGGCTCTGAGCTTCCAGCAGGGCAGAAAATAATTTGTAATGGTTGGCAGGAACAGGGCTAACTACCCTGTTCCTCTCCTCTTAGTAGGAGTGGGCTGGTCCTACTTCATGCCAAGAGGGGGAGTTCCAGTCTAGTGAGAGAGAGAAGAGTTCCTTGTCAGATAGTGGGGGACTGAGCAAGCACATGTCAGAGCTTCTACTCCCAGGAACCGTATCTTATTCCCCTGTGAGGAAAACTCAGGAACCAGATATTCTTCTCCTTTGAGGACTTAATCTTGCCTCAAGAAAACAACTGAGAGAAAGTGGACACCTTAATCCACAAGTGCATGCTAGAGCCAACCTATTGCCATCCCATCAGCCACCATACCTCCTCATTGCGGACAAGAATGGGACATGCTCTATATTTTTTTGCGAGGCCACGAAATGGAACTACGGATGCGGACAGCACACTGTATTCTGTCTGCTTATTTTGTGGCCCCATTGAAATTAATGGGTCTACACCCGTTCCACAAAATTGCAGAACGGATGCGGACCCATTCATACGGTTGTGTGAATGTAGACTTAGGGATGTGCTTTACAGCTGAGGCATGGACCACAGGAAGCTTTGCGCGGATGCAAAAAAAATAATTAGAAATACGTGCCTTAATGGTGTTTTGAGTTTTATTTTTCTGACACAGAGCTCCAAATCCTCTTAAATGATAAAAATCCTGGCTGCTTGGAGCTGCCACTAGAAGCTTAAAGGGGTTGTCCAGCTTTTATGATCACTATAGGGTTTATTTCTAAGAATTTTCCTAGAGTTCAGCTTTCTCAGCAGTGATAAGTCTGCAATTCTGTCAACTCTGGTTTTCTTACCCCCTGAATATGAACAATAATGAGCTCAGAGGACTAGAAGATCTGCAACGGGACCAATTATTTACCATCATATGATTTACCGCTTGTCCGAGGTGACATACCAGTAAATAGTGGCTTTACTGGTTGTGAGCTCACCTGAACATTGACTACGGATGCACATTTTCCTTTCTCCTTCTCTTTTTCTAGTGTACAGTATGTGACAGCGTATTTATTCATGGTAATGGGGATTTTACTAAGTAAAAAAGGAAGACCTACTACTGAGAACTATTGACGAGGCACAACTGGCCTCCTTATCCGTATTTCACCCATGCCTTGTATTACACTATCAGAGTAACTAAAGAACTTTCCTATTAAAACATGAGTTTTAATATATCATTTAAAAATATAGAAAAATCCACCCTAAAACAAGTATACATTCCTTTGATGTACACATTAACCATATATTGAAGCTGCCATTGTAACAATATTGCCTTGCTTTTTATACATGGTTATTCTGTTATACAAGGTGGGATCCAGGATCAGATGCACTGTCCCTGTGGTTCCTCTTGCACGATAGGGCACCCCCCACTTCTTAGTGGCTGTCCCTGAAAAGAAACAATGTGAACTTAACACTCCATAGTGTCTACACACATTTCCACAAACAATAGCTGGTTCATTCTGGGGCAAAAAACTGGAAACTGACACCATGATGGGTGGTGTGCCCTCCATTAAAGTTCATTCCTAAATACACCGAAGGCCATGTAAGGTATGGCTTAGTGACATCATCAGAACCCCCGATTCAGTGGGGGGTCGCATAGTTATCTTGTAAGGGCATGTTCACAAGGAGATTTTGAAGCAGATTCCACACCCCCAAAAATGCACCGAACACGCCTGAAAATGATGTCCATTGATCTCAGTGAGAAAACCACTTTTTTTAAAAATATTAAATCTTTATTAAATTTTTCCAAATTTTACATACATATTCAACAATCATCTTATTTGTACATTACATGTATTCCCCGTCCCCCCCACCCCCAACCTATTAGTTGCTGTAGAAAAAAAATATGGGAAAGGGGAAAATGTCCCCCTATCTCTCTCCCATCCCCCCAAGGGCCCATCCTCCCCCATACCAGGCTCAATTTTTATTTAACAATTTCTGCCATAACCTGACAAATCTAAGTTTTTTCTTAATCCCGACCAGATGAAATTGCTCTCTGACCAGCGACAACCTAGTGAGGTTCTCCCATTCTTTAACTGTAGGAACAGCATTCCACCCCCCCCCCCCCCCCAATGTCCGACTATACACTTCCTAGCTTGAAACACTTGTTAATTTACACAGAGCAGTTTTTTCCACTTGCAGTCAAAAAAACACGGAGTAGTAAAAAGGAGTAACAAGTGACGCATCAAATCCACATCCAAACTTTCCATTGTAATGGGCAGGATGAAAATCCATGTCAAAAAACACATAAAAAAATGTATCAAAAACCGCATCAGACTAAAAACCTTTGCTAAAAAAAATGTGGAATACAAAAGCAGAATATGCAAAAAAAAAAATGAATCTGTCAGCTGTGAAACTGTCTGACCTGTTACATGTGCACTTGGCAGCTGAAGGCATCTGTGTTGGTCCCATGTTCATATGTGCCCGCATTGCTGAGAAACATGAAGCTTTAATGTATGCAAATGAGGCTCTACTAGCAATGGGGGCGTTGTCATTGCACCTAGAGGCTCAGCTCTCTCTGCAACTGCCGCGCCCTCTGCACTTTGATTGACAGCATGAGGCAGTGATAACTTGTACTTGTTCCTCCACCCATATTTCCTATCTTATTTCCTTTTTTTCTGAATTCTGCAAACTTTAAGCAACCCAGGTAAAGTATGGATCTTTATACATTGTAACATGGGAATTGTGCATTTTATTTTACTGACACTTGAAGTATATTCTATAGTATGCACTGATATGTAAACCCCTTTCCCTCGGCGCCAGTGAACACAGACATTGTACACATATGGAAGGAACCAAGTTTAAACAGCGTTGTCAGGCAACATGAGCTATATGCTGCAGGAAGCCAAGCCCGACCACCAGATAACAGGCATTTCATTAAAACCTATATTTACTAGGCAGATAGGACTGGCTGTGCAGTCACATTAATGAGTTATAATATTTTTGGCTGATGTTTTTGGCACACTAGGTAATCACACGATAAGACATTATTAAAATAATGAAACTTAATAATATGAGTCTAATAATCGATGCAGTGGTACATCCTCCTGTCTGCTGTCTATCAAGGATAGGAGGAATAATTGAGCTACCTCCATATGGTGTCATCTATAAAAGTGCAAACAAAAAGGGGAGCAGCTACTGTACTCATAGCAATGGACTATGCCCGGTTTCATTCTATTGGCAACTGTATGCAGGCTAGTCGCGTCAGAAATCACAGATTTACATTACATGGTTTGAAAGAAGAATGAGAAATGCTGCTGTTCCTTGTTGAAACCAATCAGAAGCTTAATGTCATCTTTGTGTGGCTGTCATGTTACATTATTAGGTCCCCCACATGACAGTATCCATTTTGCAATCCACAAATCACAGATCCGTAAAACAGGGATACAGGCCGCGTGCTCCCCGCATTTTCCCATTCCGTACGTCCTGCCCTATATTAAAAATACCTATTCTTGTCTGCTAAAGGGACAAGAATAGGACATGTTTTATCTTTTTTGCAGGACAGCGGAACTGACTTACGGATGCGGACGGTGCTCAGTGCGTTGTCTGCGGCGCCCTTGAAATGAATGGGTCCGCACCCAATCTTCAAAGAATGCAGATCACTGAAGCACAAAAAAGAGACAGGATGATGCTTTACAAGGAATAAGGAATGTTATCTGAATAATTGTATTATATTGGAACTTACATTCTCCTTTGATTACCTGATTATAACGGTATTCTGTTTGACACTCAGGGCTGGCCTTTGGGGTGTGCGAGCTGTGCGGCCGCACATGGCGCTATGGCAACAGGGGCACCCGGCGGCCGACACAGCTCGCAGTCGGTCTCTTACAGCAGGCCAGCCCGAGATTGTTATTCTTCTACATCTGCCTCATCTTTTTACACAACCATTTCACTGCACCAAACCCAGGTAGCAACAGTTCAGCTCCTCCTGCTCTATAACATGCTGCCTGCAGCTCAGACACCATGTTTAACTTGACAGGTTCCCTTTAAATGTCTGTAATCGGCATTATCACTCCGGGTGTCCTGCTGCGTGAATTAGCCCCAAGCTCTTCTCCAGAGTGGGGGCCATCTTTAAAGACCTGACCACAGCCGTACATGTAGCGCATGTCTTGTAGGATGAGCTCAATATCGAGCCATTGTGAGACAGGTTTGAATTGAATTGTCATGATTGAAAAAGCCATCCATATGCCCATAGGCTCTTTTAAAATCAGTGTGTTTGAGAAGTTTTTTTGTGCTTGAAACTAAAAGTGGAAATATTCTTATTATATGCATCAAAGAAAAAAGTGCTACAGCACTCACCTACCAACAAAGCTAGAACCAGCCCTGTACCTCACATGTAACCAGAGATCTCCCCGTTCGTTGCTCCCATTGCTCTGCTAGATTTCTTGCAAGCTGGCTGCTTAGGGGGTTTGTACATTTTGCTGCAGCTCTCCCTATTACAAGCTTGGGGGGGTGTCATATCTAAGGGAGCATGCCCTTTCTGCTGCATCTCTCTCCCTGCAACTATTACAGCTTCTGAGCTGAGCATGTGCGACCACCTCAGTAATGTTACTGAGGTGGATGGAGAAATAAGGAATAGAACAAACAGCAGGTGGCATTATACAAATAGACTTTAGTTAATAAATCAGCAACTATACTAAATTTTTAATTACATGCAATTACAAAAGTATTCACATCTAGATACTGGATTGAAAAATGTGGAATATATTTCATGGGACAAACCCTTTAAGAGTCGTCAACTGTCAAGCACAACTTTCATTCATGCATTTTGCATAGTTGCCAACAGTCCTACATTTTCTGGGTTTTCCTGAATTTTCTTTGGTTTGTCTTGTCTCTGCCTGAAAATGGTCAGGGCTTATGTAAATCCCCATCATAAGTGGGAGTTCTAGAAGGGATCGGGGATCAGCTGTTCACAGAAGGGAAATTACCCAAATCAGTGTTCCTCAACTCCATTCCTCAGGGCCCACCTGCCACCAGTAGTAAGTCTGAAACACTGACACTAACTACCTGCTAAATACTAAGGAAATCCTGAAAATATGACCGGTAGGTGGGCCCTGAGGACTGGAGTTGAGACTGGAGTTAAATGCCCTGAATTTAAAAACACAATTGGTAAGTATGATTTAATGAATTGCTCTTCTGTGAGGTACAAGCAATTGACCCACATGGTGTCTTGTTATGTACTTGGAAACTTCTTTACATGTCATGAAAAAATAATTGGGGTCAATTATCAAACTGGTGTAAAGTAGAACTAGCTAAGTTGCCCATATCAACCAATCAGATTCCACCTTATATTTTCTGATATATTTCCTGATTGGTTGCTATAGGCATCTTAGCCAGTTCTACTTTACACCAGTTTGATAAATGACCCCAAATATTTTATATGAACTGTTTCATACTTGACCACTAAATGTTGTCCTGAGTTGTACACTGCCATAATAACTAGAGATAAGCAAATTTCATATTTTGAAATTTGTTCACGCTTCGTTTGCTGCTAAAAGCCGAATTGCGTTATGGATTCCGTTACCACGGACCATAACGCAATTCTATGACGGAATACATAATAGAATGCCTTTAGCGACATTCCGTTATTGATTCCGTCATAATAGAAGTCTATGGGCTGCAAAACAGATCCGTCCTTTTTCCGTTATGCAGGGGAGTCCTCTCCTGCATAACGAAAATGGGATGGATCCACTCCAGTCCTTGTTTGTATTTGCCTGGATTATTGGTGCTAGCACCAGCGTTTGTCTCTTTAAGATAAGTGGCCAAGTGTACTGGGACCATCCCGTAAGTGCGACCTGCGACCCTCGGTAAAGTCTATCCCTTCCACCAGGGGTATTGTGAAGAATGGGGCTCACTTAGACTCCATCCTTTGGGTTTAGCCCCAAGTTAAACCAGTGCACTTTTCCCAGTGGTATTCGATCTGCCAGGGCACCCTTGCCTGTAAGTCCAGGTCTTACTGTCATGTTTGGTAATGTCCTGTTTTGTCTCTGGCCTGTTGTCCGTCTCAGTTTGCCTGCGATATGTTCTGTGGTCCGTATGACCCTTGGAACATGACACTGTGTGTATATTTCAAAATCCATTTTTATGGAGTTTACCACGTTGATTGTTGTAGTTCAAAATCACTGCTCTGAAAAATGCGAAGGTACATGTCTCAAAACTGACTAATATCACGGAAAGGTGAGGCGCTAAAACTATTAAATTTTATTCAAACCATTAAAATCATGGGTTGTGTCAGCACACATATACACAAACAAAAAATGTTGCCTGATGTGACGACTCAATTATTGGTTACCAGGTCGAGTACACAGTGCAACAATTGATTTAATTAATATAGGGTAGAGGGTGCTATGTGTCATATTAATGGGGTGTGAGAGATCATTTGGTAACTGCTAGATTAATGACAAGTATTTGCCAGCTAGGGATTAAACCCTTTTGCTATGAGTGGTAATTTAAAGCAAGCCGGGAGAGCTCATAGTGGATAGATAACAAACACTGTTACACTGAAGTGCCGCGCCATAGTGCCGATATGCCGTCACGCCACAGCAGTGTGACAGTGTTTGTTATCTATCCACTATGAGCTCTCCCGGCTTTCTTTAAATTATCAAAAAGGGTTTAATCCCTAGCTGGCAAATACTCTACCCTGTATTAATTAAATCAATTGTTGCACTGGGTACTCGACCTGGTAACCAATAATTGAGTCGACACATCAGGCAAAGTTTTTTGTTTGTGTATATATGTGTGCAGACACAATCGCTTGATTTTAATGGTTTGAATAAAATGTAATAGTTTTAGTGCCTCACCTTTCCATGATATTTGATTGTTGTAGTTGCCATTTTTTATTTTATTAAATTCAATAAAAAATTTATGAATAAAAAAGACATTACAAAAAACAAAAGTGAACATCAAAGAAATACAATAGCTTCTTGGTCTATGACACAATTATACAATTTCATATACAGTACATTTTAATCTCACAAAATACATATTTGTGTGTGAGACAATTACATTTTATGGATGTGGTTGGATGTATTACAACATTACATTTACATGTGTTCATGATTGCCTTACCCATATTAGGGATAGGAAGTTACGACAGACATTTTTGAGGCCAAGGAGGTGAGTTTTATTGTCAATCAACCAGTAATAAAATTAAAAACAAACCTTTTCCAGTTTCTCATTTATCCTGCACTCTTCTCTCTCCATGTCAGGGAATTTATAATTTATCTGTATATTACTTCTACAGGCAGGCTCGGACTGGCCCACAGGGGTACAGGTGAATCCCCCGGTGGGCCTCCGAACAAAGTAGGTACCTAGTCTACCACCCCGTGGAATGATTGTACTACATAGGCACACAAGTTAGGCAGCATACAAAATCTCAACCAGTCTATGGTCATATAAAAAATGGGTAGATTATTTAGGAAACTACCCAGTTTATTATCTTAGATAAATCAGGTGGCTGAGCTGGCTTCTAGGTACAGAGACAGACCAACCAGTATCCTCTTTTCAGGTGGACCCACCTTCTCAAAGTTGCTGCAGGGACCCTTGTTTGCTTCTGTGTGAGCAGGCAATATTTGAATATTTAGGCCCTCAAAATAAATTTTACTGGTGGGCCCTATGTACCCCAGTCCGACACTGTCTACAGGTATGTCTCAGTAGCTTTTGAATCCATTTGGATTAGTACACCAGGTTACCAGATGCTCTTCCGTGAAGTGGTGCATCTAGGGGGTGGTTATCGGGGCATTTGTCACAGTTTCTGGATGCCAAGTGGGGTCCCAACAAGCAAATCTGCCTGGCATGGTTATTTAGAAACAGAGCTAGGGCAGAAAAAGTATCTTCTTTCCCAGATGAAAGTAATAATAATAGACCCGAAGGTCTAACTAAAGACAGTCCCTGTGGCGCCAACTTTGGAGTCAATTACTTACCATTAGAGTCTCTTATGAGTCAGTTCACAAATACTGAGTGTGTAATGCCATGATCACCATGATCCTAAGAGCTTTCTTCTCCACTTAGGATTTCTACTGAATCCCAAAAAAAATTGGAAAAATGCTACAAAATGTGGAAAAACATGCAATTTCTAAATAGAAAACATAATGGGGCAGATAAGACTAGCATTTCATATGCCTAAGGGCTCATTCACACGACCGTTGGTGTCCCGTTCCCGTATTGCGGATCCGCAATACATGGGCACCGTTTCGTTGTCATTACGCATCACGGATGCAGACCCAAATCCGGAGATGCGGAACGGAAGCACGGAATGGAGCACTACGGAAGCACTACGGAGTGTTTTCTGGGGTTCCGTTCCGTGCCTCCTCCCTGCAAAAAGATAGAACATGCTCTATCTTTTTGCGGAACGGAGGGATCGCAGACCCATTCAAATGCATGGGTCTGCAATCCCCAAGTGCCTGCCCCAGGGAATGTGCCCGTGCAGCGCCACCACAATTTGGGGTTCACAGCACGGGACACCAAGGCTCGTGTGAACGAGCCCTAACTTAGTAAAAACTCCAGCGCAGGTCTCAATAAATTTGTGGCATCTTTGGGATGTTTGTGCATTAGACTGAACACTCAAATCTACACCAGCTACAATTTGGTGCTGTTTCCCAGGGTAAATATTTTGGAAGTTCGTGAGTGCCACAAAAAAACGAGAAGTCGCAAATTTTTACAAAAAAGGGATTGTACAAAAAAAAAAATTACTTTTTGATACTAGAAAACTGGTGCATGGGAATTGGCAAGTTCCTCCCATTGTTTTGATCAAATAACTGGAAATTTTTACAAAAAACATACACTTAACAAAAATATAAACACAACACTTTATCTACCATAAGCCGTCTCCAAAGACGTTTCAGAGAATTTGGCAGTACATCCAACCAGCCTCACAACTGCAGACCACTTGTAACCACACCAGCCCAGGACTTTCACATCCAGCATGTTCACCTCCATGATCGTCTGAGACCAGCCACCCGATCAGCTGCAGCAACAATCGGTTTGGATAACCAAAGAATTTCTGCACAAACTGTCAGAAACCGTCTCAGGGAAGCTCATCTGCATGCTAGTCATCCTCATCGGGGTCTGGACCTGACTGCAGTTCGTCGTTGTAACCAACTAGAGTGGGCAAATGCTCACATTCAATGGTGTCTGGCACGTTGGAGAGGCGTTCTGTTCACGGATGAGTCCCAGTTTTGACTGTTCAGGGCAGATGGCAGACAGCATGTGTGGCGTCGTGTGGGTGAGTGGTTTGCTGACGTCAACATTGTGGATTGAGTGGGCCATGGTGGCGGTGGGGTTATGGTATGGGCAGGCATATGTAATGAACAACAAACACAGGTGCATTTTATTGATGGCATTTTGAATGCACAGAGATACCGTGACCAGATCCTGAGACCCATTGTTGTGCCATTCATCCACGACGATCACCTCATGTTGCAGTATGATAATGCACAGCCCCATATTGTAAGGATCTGTACACAATCCCTGGAAGCTGAAACATCCCAGTTCTTGAATGGCCAGCATACTCACTGGACATGTCACCCATAGAGCATATTTGGGATGCTCTGGATCGGCATATACAACAGCGTGTTCCAGTTCCTGCCAATATTCTGCAACTTCGCACAGCTACTGAAGAGGAGTGGACCAACATTCCACAGGCCACAATCAACAGCTTGATCAACTCTATGCGACAGAGATTTGTTGCACTGTGTGAGGCAAATGGTGGCCACGCCAGACACTGAATGGTTTTCTGATCCCCCTCCCAGTAAGGCAAAACTGTGCACACTTCAGAGTGGTCTTTTATTGTGGGCAGTCTTCTAATCAGCACCTTGATATGCCACACCTGTGAGGTGGGATGGATTATCTCGGCAAAGGAGAAGTGCTCACTAACACAGATTTAGTAATGTGTCTTTTGTGTATGTAGAAAATGTTTCAGATCTTTGAGTTCAGCTTATGCAAAATAGGAGAAAAACCGAAAGTGTTGCGTTTATATTTTTGTTCACTGTATATAGTCATAAAGACCCGTGTTTATGGCTAAGCCTTCAAATGCCTTCATCCAAATAAAATGTTACCCATCCTGGCTCCCAATGTTTTTTTTACAAATAATAGCAATAAATTAGAATAATTTAAGGACGAGCCAATGGCCCCTTGGAGATCAGACAGAAACAGCTCCGGCGACGATCCTACGGATGTGAGTGTACGATTTTCTTATAGTGACGCTGCTATGATGGGAAACACCACGAGGGAGGACACATTCCTCAGTCAGTTTTCCTGTCTCAACGTTCCAGCACATAACAGTAGCAATCACCTCGTTCCTCTCGTCTCGGCCACCCGTGATGAATATTTTATTACAACATGCTGCAATCCCGCAGCTTGCTCGTTCATGGTTAAACTTTGTTACTAAACTCCAGGAGTCATCTAGAGGGCTGTATGAATATAAGGCCTTCATTGCTCCACCTGTAAGAAAAAAACAAGTCACATAGGCATGTTGTATGGAAAAGGATCTGCTTTTTTTCATGGACGGTTTCAGAAATTACAGTGAATGTGGATGAGCTACAGTGCTAGAAAATGCCAACTGATCAGGGTGATGCAGTTTCTTGAAAAAAAAATAAAAAAAATAAAAAACTTTTTTCTAATGTCAATAACCCTATGGTCCTTCAACTATTGTCAAAGGGTTTTCCGGTCTTAGATGCAAAATCTGCATTGTTATTATAATTAAAGAGACACTATCATCAATTTTTTTCTCACATATTAAACAGCCTATATGTGAATATTCTATTGCATTTTTTTACGAAAAAAAATGGGTGGATGGTTTTCTGGATATAATTTCTTGAAGTCCCTCCTTCCTGTCCTGGTTCTTTAACTTCCTATTTGTTTGTGCATTCTGCACACCAAATAGCCTGGATAGTCTCTCAGTCAGGACATCCACGGTGACCACAGAGGGAAGGAAGATGAGTGACTGCATTAGTACCCCACACATTACACTGAAGTGCAATGGTCTTATCTGGACATCATTATCTAGTCCTGCCAGGAGAATAATACAACAGTCATACTGTTATCCTAATTCTACTAATTTACTAACAGCAGCAGCAGTAAACTAAACAATGGGTTACCCATCTATATTGGAATATATTTTATATAGGGTTACCTACTTATATAGGAGTATTTAAAGAGCACCTTTCATCAGTTTGTGCTTTCTAAAATTAATACATCACGTTGTAGGCCAAGATTAGGATATGTAATTGCGCTCCATTGCCCCGCTGTGCCCCCCGTTCTGTTTTGGCGCCCTGTATGCTAATCAATAGCATCGGTACTGAGAGGAAGAGACGGCAGCTTTTCTCAGGGGGCATCTCCTTCTTCCTGGCTGTGAGCTGCCCAATTAAAGCAGAGAGCATCACAACCAGGGATAATAAAACAGCTCCTCTTCTCCCTGGCTGACGTTCTCCGCCGCTCACAGCCAGGGAGAAGGAGCGCCCCCTGAGAAATGCAGCCGTCTTCTCTATCCCTATCTGGGATTTACTGGTGTCTCTGTGTTCAGAAGAGGGTCACCATCACCTGGCAAGACCCACTACAAGCATGCATTACTGCGCACTGCTCTCCTCGCTAAAAGCCCCCACCTCTGTCCTGGCATCACATTTCAGCACAGAGCAAAAAAGGGAGCGTTTCCACTTGTAGCAGGAGAGGGAGAAGATGCTCTAAAGATGGCTGCCATATAGAAAAAAGATAAAGCTAGTGCAACGCGCTGCTCCCAGGGCCCTATCGTGTCCTGGGTTTTTAGTGGAATGCCGAGTGGTGTGGGGCGGCCTATATGTGTCACGGTGCTCCGACCTGGATACAGCGGGAACCCAGGCTTAGGCTCCGAAGCATTAAAAGGGGGAATAGTTGAGTTAGGGGATGAAGAATGAGGAATAAATAACTTGAGTCCAGACCTTGGCATAAATTTCAACAGCAGCTTTATTTGGCATAAACTGGCAGGCAAACTTGATAACTCTGCTTTCTTTTCTGTCTCTGCTGGGTTGACAGGCTTGCTTAATTACGTTGCTTTATTTCTCTATTCTGTACTAAACTCTGCTTAGGTTTGGGTACTGAACTTTAGGTCGATTCTGGAATCCTTGGATTGGGGTGCCTTTGATTGTTATCCCCCTCCTAACACTCAGTAAATAACGTATCTTCCAGCTGAAGAACAATTTAGTCATGCTGATATCTCTTATGGCAACCGAAGAACAATTTCCTCTGGTCCCTATCGCTTCCAGACGTCCGCTTTAATGGTGAGCAGAGCTTAGGCTGCTCTTGCTGACATAGGCACGTCAGACTGTGAGCGTGCCACACCTTACTCCTCTGCTGTCCAGACTAGAACTAACTGAAAGAATAGCTCTGCCACTTACACTGCCATCTGGCATATTACATGTAATAACAGTTGCATAATAATCATATCATTGCACAATGTAAAGGACCTGGAAAGAAATACACAGGATGGCATTTATGTTAACCCATTAGAGACAGTAGCAGGATATAGGAATGGTAACACCACTCCGGTGTATTACACTAGTATAACTAATGCCTTGGATGATACCCTGTGTGATACCTTCTATTGGTGCCCTTCTTGTGGTGTACTGCACACAATATATGGAAGACCATACCAAACAGTAGCTAATTATAAACACCATATACTGTACTGCCCAACGTATACTGCCATACACTGGCCACAAAGCACTTACATACAGATCCCTAAATAACAATGATATACACTGATGTCACCACCATACACTGACAAAATTATAGTTCACCATATCTAAATAGCAATGCCACACAATGCATATGTTAATACCACCAAACAGTGCACAAATATTACCAGCAAACAGTGACTAAATGAACAGCTCTGTACATAAAGTAATGTAAAACAGTGCTATAGAATGTCTACATTAAAGGGTCACTAGGCTTTTAGGAAGCTTGAGATATCTCCTAGGGACATATCAAAAGTTTTGCTCGGTGGAGGTCAGAGTGGTGAGACCCCCTCCTATCAGTAGAATAAGGAGAGAGAAGCGCTCACATAGCACATCCTTTCTCTCCTCACTCCAGAGGAGAATCGAGACGGGCCCATAGACTTTCTATTGCGTCTGTATTGCTTCCTTTCCTCTATGACATATGAAAGGTTTTCTGAAAAATATACGACCAGTGATCAGATTGGTGGTGGTCTGCAATGTCCCCTTATACAGGGCCAGACAATGTGCTCTGCTGTGTACCAGGACAGGTTCCTCCCTAAGATTGGCCCTGTCTGGACAATCCCAAAGTAAAGTGACTTGCCCGACACGCTCCTTTGCTTTTCAGAAATACAAGGTGATCTCTCTTAGAAACCATGCTATAAAATTACAAAACAACTTACCAACAACATAGATGTGATCGTGGAAGCTCACAGCATTAATACATTTTGCTTCGATTGGCATGGGTGACTTTATGCTCCACTTGTTGGTAGATGGGTCATAGCACTGAGTTTTATCCGTGGCCAGTTTTCCATTGGGTCCTCCCCCAATAACATAAAGCTTGTTTTTGTGACTTGCTGCAGCAAATGAACTCACACTGATTACTAATGGAGCCACCTGTATGAACACCATGAGAGTGGGTAGAAATTTCAGTGGATTACAAAATGATCTTCTGCCACAGTTTTGACACGAGAGCTTTATTCTTTATGCAGATTTTTATGTAAATGAATGCTATCATGTCAATACCACAACATGAATAAAATTCCAATGCAATGGAATAAGGCTAAGAAGATGCATCATACTATAGCTGTAAAAGATAGAACCACAGTGTGGTTTCCCAAGTCTGGCGCCTCTAATGAATCGGATGAACTTAAAGGGAACCTGTCACCAGGATTTTGCGCATAGAGCTGGGGACATGGGCTGCTAGATGGCCGCTAGCACATCTGCAATACCCAGTCCCCATAGCTCTTTGCTCTTTTATTGTGTTAAAAAACAGTTTTGATCGATATGCAAATGACCTGATATGTGTCCTGTATCCGGAGAAGAGTCAAGCGGAAAAGAGCCCAGCACCGCCCCGCGTCCTCCAAATCTCCTCCTTGCTGGCTGACGTCACAGAGCTGGAGCGCCGAAATCTCGCGATGCGCATGCGTAGTTCGTTCCCTGTGCTGATGCCAGCACAGGGAATGAACATGATGCCGACACTGTGCATGCGCTAGCTCGCGCATCGCGAGATTTCGGCGCTCCTGGTGACAAGTTTCCTTTACCCTGGGTTCACACCTGAGCGTTTTACAGCGCATTCAAACACGCTGTAAAACGCTCAACACGTGAAAACCAATGCTTCCCTATGGCCCTGGTTCACACTTGAGCGTTTTACAGCGCGTTTGAACGCGCTGTAAAACGCCCGACGCATAAACAAGTTCTTGAGCTTTTTTTGGGGCGTTTGTCGCGCGTTTTGGCCATAGACTCATTGGACAACACTGCAGTCAATCACACAAACGCGCGTCAAACGCGCGTTTACTATTGCAAAAAACGCGTCTCAGAAACGCTCAGGTGTGAACCCAGGGTTAGGGTTAAAGCCTGGCCAAAGCTGATCCTTCAGCAGCACTGATTGGATAGTGTCAGACTGTTCAGGGACACCTCCCTCCCCCAACTGGTAACATAGGTATCACTATGAACCAAAACCGTACTGTTTAAATATGAACATATTTATCCCATACGGTGAACGCTGCAATAGAAAAAAAAAATCTGCACTTCCCCTCCCAAAAAAAATTGAATAAAGAGTCATCAAAAAGTCAAACTCAGTCCAAAATGGTATAGTTAAAAAACTAGAGACCGCCCCACATAAAAATGAGTCCTGACACAACTCAGAATATGGGGAGGCAAAGAAAAAAAATCATTGTTTTCAAAGTTTTTAACTTTTATGTGTTAAAACAAAAAAAAAAATATATAAATGTGGTATTTGTAGTAATTGTACTGACCTGGAGAATGAAGGTTACAGGTCAGTTTTACCACATAGGGAACACAATAAAAATAAAACCCATAAAACAGTTTTTTTTCCAATTCCATACCATTTTGAATTTTTTTTCCCTAGCTTCTCATTTCATATTACGCAATACTAAAAGGTGACTTGTCCCACAGAAATCAAGCCCTCATAGGTCTATGTGAATGGAAAAATAAAAAAGTTATGGCTTTGGGAAGGCACAGAGTAAAAAACAAAAACGCAAAAACAGAATATGCAAGGTCCTGAAGAGGTTAAGCGACTTTTAAAGTTGTGTGCTGGTGGCACCTGTCACGTTATTTGTTGTATCACACAGTTATTCGGTAGAGAATTGCAGATTGCATCACGAGGAAGGGCAGCACGGTGGCTCAGTGGTTAGCACTGGTGCCTTGCAGCGCTGGGGTCCTGGGTTTAAATCTGACCATGGACAACATCTTCAAGGAGTTTGTATGTCCTCCCCGTGTTTGCGTGGGTTTCCTCCGGTACTCTGGTTTTCCCCTCCCACACTCTAAAAGACATACTGATAGGGACCTTACATTGTGAGCCCCATTGGGGACAGCAAAATGCTAATATCTGTAAAGCGCTGTGGAATATAGTAGCGCTATAAAAGTATGTAAAATACCTTGCGTTAGTATCATTGACGTCATCCCCCTGCAGCATTACACATGGCTAGCTTTAGGGTTAATCCCGATAAATTCTACACAATACCTTTAACAACAGACAGTGGTGCCAACCACCAATCCCATGAACGTGTAGGATGTAATACCGCCATAAGAGTAGTCGCCCAGCCTTTTTAAATGTTAATAACCCCATCACATCAGCATGACACATTAGGATCTTGGCGTCTGTTTGCTGTACCCAGCAGTGACAGATATGCAGAGGTCTTCAGATGACTGTAATCCTGTACACTCACGCCACTCATGCATGAACAGCAAACATCAGCACAGATAATAATAGGCACTATAAAACCAATGAACCCGCGGACATAATTACACAGAATTCTTTAGTCCGAAGCACCGGCGCCCATATTTTATCACTGCCACTTTTACTATGTCTTCACCAGTCTACTTTGGACAGAACAAACTTAATGGATTTTGCTTTCCATTGTTTAACCCCTTCCTGAGGTATCAATTTTCCATTTTAGTTTTTTCTTCCATGCCTTCCCAGAGCCCTTTTTTAAATCTCTTTTTATTGTTCCATTCACATCTGCCGTATGAGGGCTTCTTGTACCTTCTAATGACACATTTAATATTGCATAAGATGTAGTAGGGAGCTTGAAAAAAATTCCAAATGGCGTATCAGTATGACAGAGATACCATATTTTTCTAGTTTTTCTTGTGCTTTAATAGTTTAAAAAAATGTAAAAAAAATGAACTGGTCTGTGGAGCTGCTAGAGGGCTTATTTTTTTGTAGGGCAAGCATTATTTTTCATTGATACTATGTTGGTCTGTGTATGCCTTTTTAATCACTTTTTATTCATTTTTTGGGGGGGAAGTAAAGTAACCAAAAGGCAAATTGGCCATTTAATTTTTTACCATTATGCCATTCACTGTATTGGATAAATATTTTAATAGCTTAACGGTAGTTATTTTGGTATCGGCAATGCCTATAATCTTTATTTTTTATTATTAATTTTTACTTTTGAAATGGGGGAAAAGGGAGTTATTAGAATTTTTTGATCTTTTAAATTTTCTTTGTATACTAAAAACTTTTTTTACGCTTATTTCTTGTCCCCCTAGGTGACGTTAACATGTAATTGTCTGATCACTTCTCCCATAGACCGCAATGATTTACCATTGTAGACTATTGGATATTCAGTATATTCTTATCAAGCCATAGGAACTTCGCTATGGCAGGCCTTGAAGCCTTCAGAATTCCCATGGCTGCCACAACAACCAAATGGCTCTAACAATCTCTCAGACTGTTCAGATGCTGTGGTCGTAAGTAAAAGTCTGTTAATGGCATTATCGATTATCATGGACTCCAGATGTCAGCAGGCAGCAGACAACTATAGCACTTACTCAGCTCCTGAGCAGGTGCCAACTTTAATGGGGTTGGCCCACCTCACACTTTGGTGGCATATTTCCCTAGGATATGCCACCAATTTCAGATAGGTGCAGGTCTCTCCTCTGGGGATTTGTGGCCGAATCTGTGACTTCTTCCCCATCCATGCCACCTATGCCAGTTCTAAAAAAAAAAGGGGGGGCATAGGCTGGGAACGGGGTATTTATCATTTTCTACACCTGTTTTAGGAGTAGAAAATGATCTAAATCTATGCCAGCAAGGGAGCTGGCATAGATTTAGGCTGGCGGTGGATACGCCTAAGTTATGTAGAGGCCGGCGCCCCTACATAACTTAGGCGCATCAAGCGTTGGTCTTAATAAATGACTCAATATATATTTCATGGCATCCACTCTGTGACACAGTTCTCATATTTGACGGGCATTGCACTTGGAGGTTGTAGCATCATGTGCAAAAGTAATAATCTCTTTATATTTCATTATGAACCTGAACATCACAGGAAAACTGTGTGAAAGCGATAAAAGTCTACAACAGGAAAGAATAATGACGCACCTCTGTCCAGCAATTGTGGAACGGCTCATACGCTTCTACACTGTAAATCCTTTGGCTGCCATCAAAACCACCAATTGCATATACCTTGCCACATAATGCTGCCATCTTATGTCTCCATCTGCCCACATTTAAATATTCGATCTGTATCCACTTGTTAATAGAGGAATTATATTTCCACACTTCATGCTGCGTTTCTTTTCCACCTATAAAAGTATATTTCTTTAGGTTTTTTTTTTCATAACTTGCATATATTAGACAAAATTTACCAATTGTAAAGATGGCGTAACCTTAGACCAGCTGTATAGACCTGCACCAGATTTATCACAGTAGCTCAGGCTGGACTCTACACCAACTCTTGGTTGGCTTACTTTGAGAGTTTTATGCCAGAATAGCGCCAACATTTTGGCCCAAAATGGTGCATTTTAGGCCCACCCACTTTCCTGTTAAGGCCTGCCCACCTTCCTTTAAGACAAATCCCTTTTCCGAGTCGGAAAAAGTATAGAAACTCTAGAAGCGCCAAATTGCACCATTTTTAACAACTTTTTTAGGCAGATTTTTGGCTCAAATACATTTGTAAATCTGGGCCATTGTTCCTACAGGTTATAGCAAGACCTTAAAAATATGTGTTCTCATAAATTTGACAGTTGCTACAATGAACCAGTTGTGTGCAAAATATAATTTAAAAAAATCTAATACTAAAATAACAATTCTAAACTGACATTTCTTGTAGGCTTACTTTTCTAGGACACCAAAATTTTACGATTCGAATCTTGTAAACCAAGGGAATTTTACAGTACAAGTAGATTATATATAACACATACATTCAAAACCACGTCAGAATTCATCTAATCAGGTTTATTAGGTTTAGGCCTCATGCACACGAACGTATTTTCTTTCCGTGTCCGTTCCGTTTTTTTGGTGGCCCGTGTACGGAACCATTCATTTCAATGGGTCCGCAAAAAAACTTAAGTGACTCCATGTGCATTCCGTTTCCGTATGTCCACTCTGAAAAAAATAGAGCATGTCCTATTATTGTCCGCATTACGGACAAAGATAGTACTGTTCTATCAGGGGCTAGCTGCTCCGTTCCATATATGGAATGCACACGTACGTCATCCGTGTATTTTTTCCAGACCACAAAATACATACAGTTGTGTGCATGAGGCCTTAGAAATAGTGAAGTGAATAGATGGGGATCTGCTATTAAAGTGTAACTGCCATTTATTTATATGAGAATGCTTGGTCACTGTCACTAGTGGGGTACCTCAAGGGTCAGTATTGGGCCCTATTCTCTTCAATATATTTATTAATGATCTTGTAGAAGGCTTGCACAGTAAAATATCAATTTGTGCAGATGACACTAAACTGTGGTAAAGTAATTAACACGGAAGAGGACAGTATACTACTACAGAGGGATCTGGATAGATTGGAGGCTTGGGCAGAGAAGTGGCAGATAGGAAGGAATGGTGCAAGTCACCTGTACATACTAAATAGTAAAACACTGCGTAACACTGACATGGAAAAGGACTTAGGAATTTTAGTGGACAGCAAACTAAGCTGTAGAAACCAGTGTCAGGCAGCTGCTGGCAAGCAAGGACAATAAGATAATGGGTTGCATCAAAAGGGGCATAGATGCCCTGCCACTTTATAAATCATTGGTCAGATCACACATGGAGAACTGTGTACAGTTCTGGGCTCCTGTGAACAAGGCAGACATAGCAGAGCTGGAGAAGGTCCAGAGGAGGGCAACTAAAGTAATAACTGGAATGGGTGGACTACAGGACCCAAAAAGATTATCAAAATTAGGGTCATTCGCTTAAAAAAAAAAAAAGACGACTAAGTGTCGATCTAATAACTATGTATACATATATCAGGGGTCAGTACAGAGATCTATCCCATCATCTATTTATCTCCAGTACTGTGACTGTGACGAGGGGACATCTTCTGCGTCTGGAGGAAATAAGGTTTGTACACACACATAGAAGAGGATTCTTTACGGTAAGAGCAGTGAGACTATGGAACTCTCTGCCTGAGGAGGTGGTGATGGTGAGTACAATAAAGGAATTCAAGAGGGGCCTGGATGTATTTCTGGAGGATAATAATATTACAGGTTATAGTTACTAGAGATGGGTTGATCCAGGGAGTTATTCTAATTGCTTGATTGGAGTCCAGCCAGAGTGGAGAACGGCTACGAGGAGTTGAGGAGTTTCTCATTATGGAGGACCTGGCATGTCTATGAACTACATGCACTGCCTAATTATTACCGACCATGCAATTCTTCTTTTCCACTGCGGTGGGACTTTGAACACTTGCTGGCTCATTCCTCCACAGATTGCGTCTGATCATTGGAGGTACAATCAATAGATCTGTATGAGGACAAGCGGTCTCTAGTTCCCATACAGGGGAGGTGTTTGCTGCATGTCAATGCAGCTCTCACCTCCTCTAACAAGCGGGCATTTATCAGGAATGAATGGGTCTGAGTCAGCTTGTGTAAATGGGCCTTTAGACCTTTATTGCATATTCCATGATTGTCTGATAGGTAAGGGTCCAGAGATCTCTCAACCCTCATTCCGCCACACAAGGCATCAGCATCCAGGCGGAGAATGATTGAAAATGTGGTGACCATGGAAGTACTGTATTGTGGCCCTCTCTATTCAAGTCTAGGGGAGTTATGGGGAAAAAAAAGTCCTTTCAGACAATTATTACCCATTCTTAAAAAAAATTGGACCTCAAATAGACTTCACAGTTAACTATCATTGCACATACCTGATATGTAGACCTCATTTTTGAAGGTTATACATGCAAACTCCACCCATTTCTTAAGTTCTCCTTCACCTTCTTGCTCACACATTGGCAGTTTTGCCACTTCTAGGCGACTTCTTCTTAAAGGATCAAGACAAGTAACCTCCGTGACAAACTTCTCATCTTTAGTGCAACCTCCGATTATCATAAACACTTCAGACTGAAATTCATGAATCCGCGGTTTTGTTCTCTCAGAAATTATCTACAAAAATGTGAATTTTAGTGTTATAAGGTACTCACACAGAGAGGTCTGGGTCATTACAAGAAATATTTTTGAAATGACAGACTCAGCGTACATTTTTGTTACATTTGGCAATGATCTCTGCACAGTATCCTTTATGTATAAAGAGCAGTCCCTCTAAACTGTCAGCAGGTGGCGACAAAGGACACTAAACTGCGTATGATAATAGTAATTGACTATTTCAAAACAATAATTGGGCCTCATCTAAGTCTCTATTCACACCTGTGCCATGGTTTCCCTCATACACCATGACGCAGTGCCAGATCCATTGCATGATGGACACCAGCGCACTCCTTTAACCTACACTAGAGTGTCTATCAGGATCCCCTCCGATGTCCATAGTTTTGATGGGAAAAACAGCGACGAAGATTTGAAAACAGCCCAACCAGAGGAGAGAACCAAGCAACCAATCACAGTGCAGATTTCATTTCTCCAGATCTTTGCTTCACTTCCATGGCCAACCATGTCTCCAGTTTTTGTTAGTTTTAATAAATCAGATAATCGGAACAGATTTGTCAATAGTCTTGTAGAATATATGAATTTATGGGTCAGAGAAAATGGCACAAAATTGTTCGAAATTTATCAAGATATATTATGCCCACTGCATAATATGTTTGATACATCTCGCTAGGAATGTTAGATGCTTGTGCCACCTTCTTTGCACCCATATTTTGCATACAAAAAGAGCACGTCTTTACTAAATTTGGTCCCTTTCTAAACACTTTTAAAAATTGTCGAAGTAGTCCTAAAAAGTCACTATAAGGCTACCTGCACACATTGCAGATTACGTACAGTTTTTCTTTGCAGATTTTAGTGTAGAAAAACTGAAGTGTGATACAGGACCAGCAAAGTGCATGTTGCGTATTTTTTACATGCAGAAACTGACCTGCCATGGGAATTTTGAAATCCACAGCATGTCAGTTGTTTGTGCAATTCCTTAGGGTCCATTCACACGTTCGTAGTGTATCGCAGATCCGCAATACACCCGGTCGGCCCCCCCATAGAACTGCCTATTCTTGTCCACAATTGCGGATTGTTCTATTTTTTTCCAGAGCTGCGGACCGGAAGATCAGGGCCACGCTCCGGAAATGCAGATGCGGAGAGCACATAGTGTGCTCTCCGCATCCATTCCTGCCCCATTGAGAATGAATGGCTCTGCACCCATTCCAGATATAGTTACATAGTTAATACGGTTTAGGGCTCTTTCACACTTGCGTTCTTGTCTTCCGGCATAGAGTTCCGTCGTCGGGGCTCTATGCCGGAAGAATCCTGATCAGCATGCTGCGCTTTTTGCTCCGGCGAAAAATCCTGAAGACTTGCCGCAAGGCCGGATCCGGAATGAATGCCCATTGAAAGGCATTGATCCGGATCCGGCCTTAAGCTAAACGTCGTTTCGGCGCATTGCCGGATCCGACGTTTAGCTTTTTCTCAATGGTTACCATGGCTGCCGGGACGCTAAAGTCCTGGCAGCCATGGTAAAGTGTAGTAGGGGAGCGGGGGAGCAGCATACTTACCGTCCGTGCGGCTCCCGGGGCGCTTCAGAGTGACGTCAGGGCGCCCCAAGCGCATGGATCATGTGATCGCATGGCACGTCATCCATGCGCATGGGGCGCTCTGACGTCATTCTGGAGCGCCACGGGAGCCGCGCGGACTGTAAGTATACCGATCCGGCGTGTAATTCCGGCAAGTGGAGTACACGCCGGATCCGGACAACGCAAGTGTGAAAGAGGTCTTAAAAAAGACAAACGTCCATCAAGTTCAACCAAGGGACAGGTGAGGACGCAAATCCCAGAAGGAAGTGAGACTCAGATTTCTACACGTTTTCATAAGCATTTATGTTTTTTACTTTTAAGAATTCGTCTAAACCCTTTTTTAAATTGTCCACTGTTCCTGCTGTGACCACGTCCTGAGGAAGTCTATTCTACAGATTCACAGTTCTTACAGTAAAGAAGCTTTGACGCTTCTGGAGACTGAACTTTTCCTCTCCAGTCGGAGGCAGTGCCCCCTTGTCTTTTGAGCGCATTTTACATGGAACAGCTTTTCATCGTATTTTTTGTATGGCCCATTTATATATTTGTACAGGTTAATCATGTGCAGTGTCCCAGGGGGGTCAGTAGTGTATGCTGGGCTTTGTAGTGCAGATTACCCACTAACCTGGGATCCACTGTCGTCTTCAATTGGGGCAAATACTGGAACAGGCAGGTATTTAAAAGTTCGTGACGCCAGTGTCAATTAAACGGTGACACGCCGTGTATGATATTGTAGAAGAATGAAGCAAGCACAGGATAGCCAACAAAAACTGGAACTTTACTGAATATCAGTTATAATCATACATGGACGCAGTTGGAAGCGCCGTTCCATGAAAGACAGTTGGTTTCAATTGGAATACAGGTGGTTCTTAGAAGTACAGAATGGCCGGTCTTAGCAATGTTCTTTACAGAGTGTTCATTACAGGAGATGCAGTACAGGCGGCTTGCACACTATTCCTGACTGGTCCTGAAACATGTGACTTATTCTCCAAGGTCTAATGCCCTATAGCTGGCGTACCCTTGAAGCTGTCTTTATATAGTACCTCCTCTGTTATCTTGAGTACCTCTTGCTTTATCTGATCGGCCTCTGTGGTATTCTGTGTCCTGGCTGGTGCTTATGATGTTTTCTCTACAATGGGTGATGACTCAGGAGGGGAACCTTTTCCTTGGATCCGGAACCCGGTTACAGGGCCTATACTACCCTCTCCTAGTCGGCAGGCTTCAGGCCTGCTTTACTCTCACAGGCCCATAGCCTGGCCTTGACTCAGACACAGGATCATTTCTGACTCCTCTTCCCACTGTCTGACTTACTACTACTTCCTGACTGGGCCTTATATAACCTAGGGTTCCCTAGCTCCCTCTAGTGACTCAGAGCTGGAATGACACCCTAGCCGGCCTGCACATGCACATTTCACAGTAACAGGAAGTACATAGCATGACATTAACAAGATATTTTATACCAACCTCCCCATAAATACAGGGGGAACGACAATACCCAAGTGACCCTTCTGTAGTGACGGGGTATTACTCTCCCGTACACTACACATGTCCCCCCTTAGACGTCTCTTCTTAAGACTAAATAAATTCATTTCTTTTAATCTTTCTTCATAACTAAGACCCTCCATGCCCCTTATGATTTTAGTCGCTCTCCTCTGTACTTTTTCCAGCTGCAGTGCATCCTTTCTATGTACTGGTGCCCAGAACTGGACTGCGTATTCCAGATGAGGCCGCACCAGCGCTTTGTAAACTGGTAATATTACATCTCTGCCCCGCGAGTCCGTGCTTCGTTTAATGCATGACAATATCCTGGTGGCCTTAGAAGCAGCTGATTGACATCGTATACTGTAATTTAATCTACCATCCACAAGGACACTCAAATCCTTCTCTATAAGTGACTCTCCCAGTGCTACATCCCCTAGGACATATGAAGCACAGAGATTACCGTATTTTTCGCCCTATAAGATGCACTTGGGAGGAAAATGGCAGTGCGTCTTATAGGGCGAATGCTGCCGTTTTTACACTGATACACCGCCGACCGCATGCTACATAGCGCGGCCGCTGTGTGTATCAGCGATGAGGGAGGAGGGGCTGGGGGCCAGCCTCTAGTTTTGTAATGGCAGTGGGGCCCGATGCAGTCACTGTATTATATTGCATCGGGCCCAGCTCACTGTACTAATCGTATCTACTGTAACTGCAGGCAATGTTTAACTATAGATATGTTCGATCCAGCACTGAGCAGCCTGTACTTACGATTATAGCAGGCTGGAGGCAAGAGGCTGCGCGGGCGAGCACTGGCAGAATAACTTCCGACGTCACGTGCCTGCTCCGCCCACTTTATGAATGAAGCAGGCGGGGCAGGTACGTGACGTAGTGGGTTACGCTGCCAGTGCCCGCCCGCCCAGCCTCCTGCATCCAGCCTGATATGATCGTAAGTACAGGCTGCTCAGTGCTGGATCGAACATATCTATAGTTAAACATTGCCTGCAGTTACAGTAGATACAATTAGTACAGTGAGCGGGGCCCGGTGCAATAGAATACAATGACTGCACTGGGCCCCCGCTGCCATTTAAAAACTAGTGTAGATGCCAGCACCCACCTCCTGGGGTCATTCACAGTGGCTGACACTGTTATGGGGGGGGATCTGTGGATGCCAAATAGCATAAGATGCTATTTATCTGTCATCCACAGATCCCCCCCATCGCAGTGTCATGCCATCCACAGATGCCCTCATAACAGTGCCATCTACAGACCCCCATAACAGTGCCAGCCACAGACCCCCATAACAGTGCCATCCACAGACCCCCATAATAGTGTCATTCACAGGCTACCATTAGTTCAAAGCACACGTTTTGGTTCTAAAAAAATGTTTTCTTATTTTCCTCCTCAAAAACCTAGGTGCGTCTTATGGGCCAGTGCGTCTTATAGGGCGAAAAATACGGGTATTACTACCAAGATGCATAACTTTACATTTGTCCACATTGAACCTCATTTGCCAAGTTGATGCCCAATCACTCAGAGTGTTCAAGTCACCTTGTAGTTTATGGACATCTTCCATAGACTGTACAGTACTACACAGCTTAGTGTCATCTGCAAAAATATATATGGTGCTATTAATCCTGTCCTCAATATCATTAATAAATAAATTAAATAATGAAGGGCCCAGCACTGAACCTTGGGGTACACCACTTTTAACCTGGGACCATTCTGAATAGGAATCATTGACCACAACCCTCTGGACACGGTCCTTCAGCCAGTTTTCAATCCAATTACAAACTATACTTTCCAAGCCTATAGACCTTACTTTACTTAAGCGTCTATGAGGGACAGTATCAAAAGCCTTTGCAAAATCCAGAAACACTACATCCACAGCCGCCCCTCTGTCCAGGCTTCTACTCACCTCCTCATAAAAACAAATCAGGTTAGTCTGACAACTTCTGTCCTTGGTAAACCCATGCTGGTTATCACTTATAATAATATTTATAGTCACATACTACTGTATATAGTCCCTTAAGATCCCTTTTAAACATTTTTCCCACAACAGAAGTTAAACTAACTGGTCTATAATTACCTGTGTGGGACCTTGATCCTTTTTTGAATATGGGCACCACGTTTGCCTTGCGCCAATCACTTGGCACTGTACCAGTCCCTAGAGAATGCCTTAAAAATTATAAACAGGGGCACAGCAATGACTGAACTGAGCTCTTTAAGCACTCTTGGGTGTAATCCATCTGAACCCGGAGTTTTGTTCACATTTACCCTATTTATTTTCTCTTGGACCATATCTACAGTTAGCTAATTGAGTATATCACTGGATGTACTAACAGCCCCAGCACCACAGATATCAACTCCTTTCTCTTCTTTTGTATATACAGAGCTAAAAAAACCTATTTAGGAACTCTGACTTTTCCTTATCTTCAGTGACTACCCCCCTCCCCACTTTACCATTATTTAGGGGACCTACCTGCTCAGACCTAGGTTTTTTAGCATTTATATATTTAAAAAACTTTTGGGATTTGTTTTGCTTTCTTTTGCTACCTGCTGTTCTTTTTGTATCTTTGCTAATTTGATCTCCTTTTTGCAGATTTTATTAAGCCCTTTGTAATCTTCAAACGCTACAGCTGACCCCTCAGATTTGTATTTTTTAAATGCCCTCTTTTTGTCTTTTATTGCTCTTTTTACAAGCCATGGGGGGTTTAATTTTAGCCATTTATACTTGTTACCTAAAGCGATACATTTTTTTGTGCAATTACTCAATAGGGATTTGAAGCTCTCCCATTTATCCTCAGTATTATTATGTGACAGTAGCTGCTCCCAGTCTGTGCCCTGAAATTCTGCCCTCAGCCCAGGGAAATTAGCCTTTTTGAAATTCAGTGTCTTTGCTCTGCCTGACAGAGTTTGCTTCATATAGTTTAGGGGGAATATAATTATATTGTGGTCACTATTACCTAGTGTTTCTCGAACAGTAGCATTACCAACAAGCTCTGCATCATTAGAAATTACCAGATCCAACAGAGCATCGCCCCTAGTGGGAGCTTCTACAAACTGGCCCATAAAGTGGTCCTGCAGCAAGTTGAGGAATTTTCTCCTCTTTGCATTTAAGGCAGAACCATGACCCCAGTCAATGTATGGGAAGTTAAAATCTCCCATTATGACCACTGTACCAGTCTGTGCCGCCCGCTCTATTTGGTTATACAGTTGCATTTCTATCTCTTCAGTGATGTTAGGGGGTCTATAGATTACACCAAGTATTATTTTTTCAGTGTTTATATCCCTTTGAACTTCCACCCATAAGGTTTCCACATCCTCACCATCCTCACCCACAATTGCCTCTTTCACACTTGTCTTCAGATCACTCCTCACATACAGACACACACCATCACCTTTTCTATTGACCCTGTCTTTCCTAAATAGTGTAAAACCCTCAATATTAACAGCCCAGTCATATGAAGAATCCAACCATGTCTCAACCACACCAACTACATATATGTGTTCTTCTAGTACCATAGCCTCCAGCTCCCCCATTTTTTTACCTAGACTTGTGGCATTTGTAAAAATAGAAAGTGTAGCAGGGCACACCTACACTTGAGGTCACACAGGAGAGTATAGTAGATAGTTATATATTTTATTTTGTTTATGTCAAATCTAATACAAGAAAATATACCTATAAAATTATTAAACAATATGCTATATAGACTTAAATTCCTCTAAAAATGGGTATCACTAAAAAATGTGACAACACATGTGTGATCCTATGGGAAGGATATCCTGATGGTCAAGTTCCTTACTACTGATAGTGTCCAATACACTTGGTATATTCAGGTTTGTATTATCGAGAGTCATAGATTGAATGCCGTATAGTCAGAGTGCCAATCACTCCAGTCTCTTTTACCGTTAGTTGCCAATGCAACAGATCGCTCTGCAACAGATCGCTCTGCCTGTGTATACACTCGTTCGGCACTTTTGTTACTTACAGTTCTGTAGGTTTGTGCCGACTGTGCTGGAATTTCACGTGGCGTCCCACGTGTGATGCGTTATTCAGGCTGCGGTATATCCTCCAGGAGATAAAATCAGGGATCCACGGTAATCCACGGTGATCAGTTGTGGAAGTGCAGTCTCAGAACCACTGAGGAAGGAGTCAAGCTAACTCCGAAACGCGTCTGGTAGGACAATTCTATGAGACTAAGGACGTACTGAAGCGCTTCAAGTCGACCAGGAGTAACGGGATTGGTAATCACAACTTGGTAGAAAAAATTGAAAAATTTTTAAAACTCATCAGCCGCAGCAACATCTGACCTGCCTGCGTGATTGAGTACCCGTGCAGGAACTGAAGTCTACAAAATTACTGAGACTGCACTTCCACAACTGATCACCGTGGATTACCGTGGATCCCTGATTTTATCTCCTGGAGGATATACCGCAGCCTGAATAACGCATCACACGTGGGACGCCACGTGAAATTCCAGCACAGTCGGCACAAACCTACAGAACTGTAAGTAACAAAAGTGCCGAACGAGTGTATACACAGGCAGAGCGATCTGTTGCATTGTCAACTAACGGTAAAAGAGACTGGAGTGATTGGCACTCTGACTATACGGCATTCAATCTATGACTCTCGATAATACAAACCTGAATATACCAAGTGTATTGGACACTATCAGTAGTAAGGAACTTGACCATCAGGATATCCTTCCCATAGGATCACACATGTGTTGTCACATTTTTTAGTGATACCCATTTTTAGAGGAATTTAAGTCTATATAGCATATTGTTTAATAATTTTATAGGTATATTTTCTTGTATTAGATTTGACATAAACAAAATAAAATATATAACTATCTACTATACTCTCCTGTGTGACCTCAAGTGTAGGTGTGCCCTGCTACACTTTCTATTCACTAAATTCCCTTGAAGATTGGGTGTAATCTTCCTGCAGGTGCACCCACTCCATTTTTTGCCTAGGAGGTGAGCCTTCTCTAAGCATTTTCTCAATTTGTAAAAATACTTTTTAAATTACTATTACCTGTAAAGTGATTATCCAGGATTTTTGGGTTACCTTGGTTAATTTTTGTATGTAACAGGTTCTTGTTACCAGCAGTTCTATTTTTTATAAATGTATAGTTATTCCCAGTCTTCTCCCTATTTTCCTTGCTAACTCCGGCCCCCACTAAATCACCACTGTCCTCTTCTATAACCCACTCTCTATCTACACTATCTACCCCCTTATTAGTATGACATACCCCCCTTCCCCCAGATCCTAGTTGAAAAAGCCGTCTAACCATTTTTCCCGCCAGGGCAGTTGCACCCTCCCCATTGAGGTGCCGCCCGTCCTTACTTTAGAGCCTGTAACTGACCGCAAAGTCGGCCCAGTTCTCCATGAACCCAAACACTTGCTTCCTGCACCAGCTTCTGAGCCACTTATTTGACTCCCTAAGCTCCCGTTGTCTCTCTAGTGACGCTTGTGGCACTGGTAGTATTTCTGAAAACACTACCTTGGAGGTCCTGGACTTGAGCTTCTCACCAAGCTCCCTAAAATCATTTTTAAGGACCTTCCATCTCCCACTGACTTTGTCATTGGTGCCAATGTGTACCATGACCGCCAGGTCTTCCCCAGCCCCACCTAGCAATCTGTCAATCCGATCCGCAATATGCCGAACCTGAGCACCCAGCAGACAGCACACTGTTCGGCACTCACGGTCTCGGCGACAGATGACCCTGTCTGTCCTCCTAATAATAGAGTCCCCTACCACCAGCATCTGTCTAACCTTTGCTGCACTCCTTTTTCCATCCTTCCTACAGCGTCATCCTCCTGGTTTGTAGGAGAAATGCCCTGCTTCAGTGTTGCTGGCCCTGGGCTTTCATCCCTAATATCAGCCAAACAGGCATATTTACTAGGGCGTGTCAGCTCAGGACTAGCCTTCCTGGCACTTTTCCCCTCTACCCCTTCTTTCTACATTAATCCAACTGCTGACCTGAAATCTTGCCCTCCCCCACCCACCTCCATTTCACTGACCCCAGTCAGTGCCTGCACAGTGAGGTCTAAGCCTCTCTCCAGTTTTGCAATGCCCCTAAGTATTTCAAGCTGCTTATTTAAATCCAAGATCTGGGCTTCCAAATATGCAACATGATTGCATCTATTGCAAATGTATTCACCCTCGAATGGCTCTTCAAGGCACGTATACATTGCACAGGACACACACTTAGTAGCATTGTTCATGGAGCACATGTTTAATGGGGATAAACAGTAAAAAAAGTAAAACCGTAAATATGAGTTAGAATTAGACCCTGTCTGCTGTAGTTGAAGGACTAGCTAGAATCAAGCCAACAACACACAAGGAAATTATATCCAACCTTAGTTTCTTGCTCCTTGTCTTAAACTCCTTTTCTTTAACTCCACTTAAAGGGCTTCTGTCACCCTACTAAACTGTTGGTGTTGTTTTTGTGTACTTATAATCCCTATACTGCGATTTATCCATACATAATTTGATTAATCATTTTGGTTCAGTAGATTTAGCTAAAAACGTACTTTTATAATATGTAAATTACCTGTCTACCAGCAAGTAGGGCGGTTACTTGCTGGTAGCAGCCGCATCCTCCTCTCATAATGACGCCCCCTCCGCATGTTGATTGACAGGGCCAGCGGGATCGTTCTCTGCTGGCCCTGTTTGCATTCAAAATCTGGCGCCTGCGCCGTACCTGTCTTCAATCGGCGCAGGCGCACTGAGAGGCGGATGCTCGCTCGGCCGCTCCATCCTCAATGCGCCTGCGCCGGGTGTAGATGTGACGTCATCGGCGCAGGCGCATTGAGGATGGAGTGGCCGAGCGAGCGTCCGCCTCTCAGTACGCCTGCGCCGATTGAAGACAGGTACAGCGCAGGCGCCAGATTTTGAATGCAAACAGGGCCAGCAGAGAACGATCCCGTTCGCTGGCCCTGTCAATCAACATGCGGAGGGGCCACCAATGAATTTAATACAGGGGAGGGGGGCCAGGGGGGCCGCACTGGCCACCAATTAATTAAAAACTAGGGAGGGAGGGGGGTCTGCCCCTTGCTGCCTGGCAGCACCTGATCTCATACAGGGGGCTATGATACGCACAATTAACCCCTCAGGTGCGGCACCGGAGGAGTTAATTGTGTGGATCACAGCCCCCTGTAAGAGATCGGGTGCTGCCAGGCAGCAGGGGGCAGTCATGTACACAGTTCTTAGTATATTCTAACTTGAAGCGTCCCCATCACTATGGGAACGCCTCTGTGTTAGAATATACTGTCGGATCTGAGTTTTCACAAAGTGAAAACTCAGCTCTGAAAAAGCTGTATGCAGACGGATCTGCGGATCCGTCTGTGCTAAACTAGCCTACGGATCACGGACGCGGATGGCAATCTTGTGTGCCTCCGTGTTTTTTCACGGACCGATTGACTTGAATGGGTCCGTGAACCGTTGTCCGTCCGGTCATATTTTTTTGATGGACAGGAAACACGGATCACGGACGCGGATGACAAACGGTGCATTTTCCGAGTTTTCAGCGTTTAATTTGGCACATGTCACATACTAATCTGTTGACATTTACTACAGAATTGTGTCACATTTCCCCCGTCGGATATTAAACACTGTAGCTTGTATCTCTCTGATGAAATAGATCCAAGTAAAAACACAGGTGATGAAACAGGAATCAGTCCCAAAGTCATTGGTTTTATGCCTCATGCTGTAAGTGTTGTGCGGTTTTTAAATCATGGATCGGCAAAACACAGATCCCGGCTGTGAGCATGCCACATTTTTTATCCCCCCGTCTAGAGAAAAGTCCTAATCTTGTCCACAAAATGGACGCGTTTGTTTTATTTTTTGCGGAGCCGTGGAACGGACTTACGACTTGTGCTGTCGTCATTGCGGCCCCATTGAGATGAATAGGTCCACATCCGATCCTCAAAAAACATGGATTGGGAGCGGACTGAAACTACGGCCGCATACATGAGGCCTTGGTAAGATTGAGTGACCCCTTTGGATCAAGGTGACCCCACTGCAGACCGGTGTACACTTGTAGAGAATCCCACTCAATAACACATGGAGCAGGAGGCAGAGTGCGGGGTAATATCAGTGACTGGATCAATGCCTCCTTCCTTGCAGATTGCCGTGTTTGTGCTGATCAGGCATGAGCTGAACGCTTTCTGGCATCTTTACAGCGGGTCTCATATTTCCCTCCTCACACAACCCTGGAACAAAACATGAGGATTTCCATGGATGGAAAAGAACACCAGTTGTAAGCTGGACATGGAAACAGTTTTGTAAGGATATTGTAATGTTAGCGTTCTCAATGGAAAGCCCACACAGAGCAGTTACAGTGCAGCCATGTGACCAGAATGTGCCGCACTTTTGGGCAAAAATGTGGTCACATGGGCGTAACTATAGCCATAGCACTTGCTATGGGGTCCAGAGGTTGGGGGGGTTGGCTGTGAGGTGCAAGAACATTGTGCCTTTTTGTGGGAAATAACAATATAGGGGCTACTGCTGTTTTAATTTTCTTGCACTAGGTGGTAGGGGCCAATGTTATTTTGCTATGGGGGACCCTTTAAATCATAGTTATGCCCCTGTGTGGCCGCTATGTAAGGCCAACCCTGGTCTGATGTCTATACACCGATAGCGCTGGAGAGGAAAGTGAAGCGTGCAGCGCTTTATTAACCGGTGCTATTTGACTTCCACCGTCTTCAGTGATGCGCTGGATGAAGATCAACACTCCCATAGAAAACCATGGGTTCAGTTCTAGCTTCAGTTACCATCTAGCATTTTCTGCACCTCCGCCAGGGTTGCCAACCATCTGTAGATTTACGGACAGTCCGCAAAAACAGGGTATTTTTTTTCTGTCGTCTGTCTGTCCATGAATTATTTTCAGGATTCAAGGCGCATGTCCCGTGAACACTGTGTCTCGGTGGAGGCGGCGTGCCGCGTGATGATGTCATCATGCCAGAGTGCCCTGGATGACATCATCTCATGGCGTGCTGCCTGTGCTGGGACAGAGCTAAGTAACTTAGGCTGCAGGCTAGCCTGGAAGAGGTGTGCACCCTACATCACGGGCAGCGGCAGGGAATAAGTATTCTTTTTTTTTTCTTTTCAACAAAAAACTACAGATCACAGGGACTGTATAGGGGACTATTCACCCTACTGGGGACACTACAGGCCATCATATAAACAACTGGGGCCATATAGGGGACCATTTATACTAGTGGGGGCACTTTAGGGGACCATTTAAGCTACTTGGGGAACTATAGGGGACCATTTAAACTACTGGGGGCACTATGGGGGACCATTTAAACTACTAGGGCACTATAGGGGACCATTTATACTACTGGGGGCACTTTAGGGGACCATTTAAACTACTGGGGCACTTTAGGGGACCATTTAAGCTACTTGGGGAACTATAGGGGACCATTTAAACTACTGGGGGGCACTATAGGGGACCATTTATACTACTGGGGCACTATAGGGGACCATTTATACTACTGGGGGCACTATAGGGGACCATTTATACTACTGGGGGCACTATGGGGGACCATTTAAACTACTGGGGCACTATAGGGGACCATTTATACTACTGGGGGCACTATAGGGGACCATTTAACCTTCCCAGCATATGGTGTAATAGTACGTCATATCGGGAAGTGACTTCCATCAATTTGATGTACTAGTACGTCATGCTGATCAGGAGGCACTGGAGTTGTGCACGCCAAATCAGTGCAGAGGCCCGACAGTCACTGACAGCCGGGCCCCTGCTGTATCTGCCAGCATCACAGTAAAAATCGATGCAGGCGGATTAAATAAAACCTGGATGTTTTTAATTCAATCAGATGCTGGATTCTTTATTTTTTGTTTCTACTCTGTTCCATCCACACAGAAGCCGTGAACTGTACTATTTCATATGTCTCTCTCTTTCTGCATGTGACTGACCCTGCGGCAGCAAGGTCCAGAACCAGCACCTAGCACCTACTCAATTACACCTGAAGGAAATGTGGCTCTTTTTGTATATGGGTTTAACCAAAGACATCTTGACTTATTAGGGAATGATCACATCTGCATTTGAGGCTCCGTTTGGGGCCTTCGTCACAGATTCCGCTAAATAGAGCAGACAAAAAAGTCCTGCATGCAACCAGGCAACTGAACGGAAACCAAACAGACCTCATTATAGTCAATGGGATCTGTTCGTTTGTGTCCGTTTTGCTCCACTAAGAGTAAAACAAATAACTAGCGCTGATGTGAATGCCCCCTTATGTGTAACTATCATAGGGATAGGTAAATAATGGTTACAAGTTAAAAATAAAAAAGGGGGAAAAAGATGGTCTTCGGTGCCCCCTCTGAGTTACCTGGATTGCTGAGGAGCTCAGAGGTGGACAAACCACATGTGCAACCACTGCAGCTACACAGGGACCAACAGGCAAGAGCGGCTGATAATAATAGTGCTCCTTACTGTCCAATAGATCACTTAGAAGTGACTATATTATTGCTTTTTCATATAGTGTGGAAGCACGACCACCACTGATGGATTGCAGGGTGGTCTGTAACCATGAAAACGAGCAGTGTATAATGTGATGGAAAAATGAATCCAGCCAGCAAAGGAAGCAATATGGACAATCACAATACATTACTAAGTGCCTTGTATTAACTTTCTCTACATGATAAATGTAACTTACTGAAGTGAGACAACCCCTTTAAGGCACCTTCCCCTACGGGATGGTTTCTGAGCTTTAGGTTTCTGAGCTTGCTAGTAACCAGTGAAGGTGTGCTGTTCAGTATGTCTGCCCCTGTACTGACCTGTGTCTGTTTACTGACTCTAACCTTCGGCTGCCTGTCCTGGCCTTAGCCTGTGTACCAAACTAATTCTTTGCTTCCTGCCCTGGCATCGAACTTGTTTCACGTATTTACACAAACGCTTCCCGGCCTGATCTCTGTTTCCTGACCACAAATATTGCTTGACTCCTCGTGCTTTGCACCAGTGTCTCTGACCCCAGTAGGTCAGATGCCAACCATACTGGAACTATTCCTTGAGATAGTGGCCTGGTGGATCCCCTAAAGCAAAGTCCAGATCCCTCTATAGCGGTTAAAGCTTGCACTGCCAGGACAACGCAGTTAGGAATAGCCTAAAGTCAAACCAGTTGGTTGGCACAGTGGTTCCACACCCACTGCCCATAAAATAGATAGAGTGCAGGCAAGTGAGATGGGTGTGCTTGCCTCCGTGACTTGGCCAGTGAAAGGAGACACTATGATGACTCCAGGACCCTCATTTACATAGGGCAAGGTACTATTCAAAGTGTAAATATATCAAAATGGCAAAGCAGAGAGTTTTGAAAAAGACAACAATGATTTTGCTGCGCTGTGATTGACAGAGCCATATAATTGGTTGAATGTGCTGACAGGTTCCCTTCATGACATAAAACATCCTTAAAGAGATTGTTTTGAAGCTAAGCATTAGCACTTGCTCTATAAATCTGCGGTTCTCAAAAGTTCCTCTTCGCAGAGTCATGTATTTGGAAATTTTGATGATGTATATGAGATGGAAACAAACATCTACAGATGTTCAGAACATCAGCTGCAAGAAAGAGGAAGAGATGGGAGTCTAGACAGTTACACGGTGTACACATGCCCCACACAGGTTACAAATGAGGAAGTGGCAATATTTTTAGAAGAAACAACCTACATTTTTCTATAATGATTGAATGCAGCACATCTGCTAAATATGACAAAATAATATTCAAATAGTACTGCTCCTCCACATTTCTGTCACGTTGAGGTCCCAGACTATGTCACGCCACAGTCACATTTGTCCATTTCAGAATCAAATCAATTTTCCCTCAAGAACCTCTCATATCTGTCAGTTATATAAATATAATATATTATAATGCATGGACCGATATTGCTTAAAACATTGAATTTGAGACAAAGCATCACTTTGTTTGAGGGGCACTTAAACGGTTTGTCCAGCCTTCTTTAAGTGATGGCCTATAACCACTATCTTATTGGTGGGGTCTGCCACCCTATACCCCTGCCAATTAGCTGTTCTGTGAAGCTTCGTCACTGGAAGTCAGGAACTACACTGCACTGTCCACGCTGTAGTGGACAATGGGTGTCGGACTCCACAGATCAGGATAGGCCATCACTGCATAAAGGCTGGACACTTATGGGACATCCGACTGTGAGAGGGGCATTTAGTTGCATCATACTGCATGGGGGTTACTAAGGGGGCATAATACTGTTTAGGGAGGCACTAAGGAGGTATCATACTGTGTCAGGGGCACTAAAGAAGTATCATACTGTGTGTGGGCAAAAAAAGTTCATGCTACTGTGACAGAGGCACTAAGGAGGCCTTATACTCTGTGAGGAGCACCACACTGTCTAAGAGGAATTATTACTGCCTAGGGGGGCACTAAGGGGTATCAGTATTGTGAGGTGGCACTAAGGAGATCCTGTTACTGTGTTGGGGCACTAAGGGAACATCCTTACTGTGTAGGGGACATATAGAGATTAGACAGGATTAGAGGTCCCTTAAAGGGGTTGTCTAGCTCTTTTAGGTGATGGCCTATCCTCAGGATAGACCATCAAAAGCTGATCCGTGGGGTCCGACATCTATTATCTTCTACAGTGTTGACAGTGCATCCACCTGAAAAAAGCAGTAAAGTCATGGCCACTCGGAGTCGCAATTCCACCTAATTTACAGTCTACTGACTGTTGTCAGGCAAGATCCAACCCTGGTAACAGGGATGACAGCTGAGAGGAAGTGGTAGTATGTCAGAGCTAGCTGAGCTCCTTAGCCTGATAAAACAACTGCTTCTGAACATCATAGGAGCCTCTTGTGTATATGTAAGTGTGATTTACCATTCTTTATCTGTTCTGTGAACTCCAGAGCTGAAAAAAAGGGAGAAGTGAAGGAAAGGACGTCACAGGAGTACAGTGCCGGCAGAAGGGAGAAGCACCTTGCTTCTAAGTGAAATGCATCTAGCTGAACAGGGAATAACATGGCTGAAAAAAACATTAGGGAAGCCCAAACATAACTGTTCCTTCACAGTTATGATTGTACAAAGAAGCACAGGCATTATGCAAACTTTTTTTTTTAAACTCAGGCATGCTTTAAAGGTGTTTTCCGAGATGTTAATACTGATGACCTATCCTTAATGGGGCCCTTTTCACTTCATTGGGGCTGAGCTGCGCCTAGGCCACGTAATAGATGAATGTGTTGTCACTTGGCCTAGGGAAAGCAGCGAGAAGGCCGTAGCGCTACTGCGAGCGCAATTGCCTTCTCAAACAGCTGATGGGCAGGGGTCCTGGGTGTCGGAGCGCAACCAATCACATACTAATGACCTATCCTGAGGATAGGTCATCAATACTAACATCTCAAAAAAAGCGTTTAAACATTTGTGTGCCAGTGAAAAAGGCAGTGAAGACAGCTAACCTTTAAAAATAAAATTGAGGAAAGCCCCAAAGAACCTTTGGTAAATGAGTTCTCGACTCATTAACCTCTTGCCTACTGCCATTAGACCCACAGATTCAGCTGTCTATGACTAGACAGGCTGAATACATTGAAGTAGAGAGCGATATTAGCATAGACTTGATAAGAATCAATTTTGTTAGGGTCATGTTTCTTCTGTGTGGCTTTGGAGTGACCTTTAGGGTAGTGTACCTATGTTGGGCATACAGTAGCAGTGAAAGAGATATGTTAGGTTCACAAACTGTATTGTAGGACACCAAATTTTCCACTCAAGTGTCTGAACAAGAGTTCTAAAACCTGCTCCTAACTATTTATGTAATATGGTAGGTAATAGTTATTTTATTTGCATACAATAAATGCTATATTATGTATTACACACCAAGGGAAATAAAGCTTCAAATAAAGCAAAAATAACCAGCATAGTATTCCAACACTACATAAAATGTCAAATCAATCAGTATTCTATTTCTGCACTGTTTACTTTTATGTACCCTACTGTAACGTTCACTCCTCCATCCTTTCAAACTTAAAGGGGTTTAAAGAGACTTTAGAAGTGGTGCCCTATTTCCCTAGGCCAGTGACAACACATTTATCGTAGCTTAGCCCCATTCAAGTGATACCAAGCATAGCCTCTATGCAATGTACATCGCTGTGCTTGAGCTCACAGGAGCACTGGTGCCATCTCAAACAGCTGATCGTCAGGGATCACGGGTGTCGGACTACCGCCGATCAGATACTGATGACCTATCCAGAGGATAGGTCCTCAGTATAAAAGTCTTGGAAAAACTATTTTAAGGCAGAGCCCTCGTCTCATGCTTTAGAGGCAGACTGGGTGTCTGAAAGGACCACACCTCACAGTGGGAATTTGTAGCATCGCATTGTGAGTACAAAGCAAAAGTGAGGAAAAGTGCAAGAGAAGTGTTACACCCCCATGTCTGGATGCTTGAGAGAAAAGTGCAGTGTTGGAAAGATTAACTCAGAGAGACACAACTTTGGCCTGTGAACTACCTTCTCAGCCGATGAAACTGTTAGGGCTGTTTCACACGAGCGGATTCCGTGCGTGGCATCCGCTCCGTGAAAGACAGCCAAGACCCGATGCAGACTGCAGGGGCACTGAGCATTAACATGACTGTTAATGCTCCGTGCCTCTCTGTGATCTCTGTGAAAACTGTGATTTCGTAGTAAAGAGATCACAGAGAGGCACGGAGCATTATCAGTCATGTTAATGCTCCGTGCCCCTGCAGTCTGCATCGGGTCTTGGCGCTCTTTCACGGAGCGGATGCCACGCACGGAATCCGCTCGTGTGAAACAGCCCTATGAACTGTTGCATTGCAAAACTGTGCAAAGTCTGAACTGTGACAACTGCTGTGAGGTCTATATTGGAACATTAATTGCTAGTAAAAGCATTGTTCTGTGTTCTACTGTTAAACCCACCTCATATTTGCCTCACATCTTAGGAAACCCCTCCCTGGGACCTCAGAATTCATCTACACCAAGGTCACCCCACCTAACAAGAAGGAGCCTCAAGACCAGGGAGTGGACCAAAGAGAAGAAAAGGTGCGTCCTTCCCATTACTGCGTGTCCCTAGGGAGCATTAAAGTGAGGACTGCCACCATGAGCAACTACAACTACTGTTATTGCTAAAACCACACCTGTCCTCCACTCCTGTCCTGGACCCGCTGCACATACAGATCTGGATGAAATAAAAGAAAACTTTATATCCCCCGGTCTCCCCTTCTGTGATATAGTGCCCTCAGATAGAGTGGCATCTGAGACAGTTCGTTTCATGCCTTCAAGTTACAGCTGGGTCCTCGCATATAAAATGTTCTGACAAGAACCACTGATATTTTGGCCCTTGAAAGAGACACTAAAATTACAACAAAGAACTACCTATTGACATCTTAGGTGCCTTTCAAATTATTTATCATGCACATCTAAAGTGGCATGGGCTACAAGCCTACTACTAGAAAGGATTTTAATTCAACATGTTATGTCATTCCCAGGCTCTTTAGAACAGTTTTGATGGTTATAAATAGTATTAGAAAACAAGAAGAGAGTGATCGTTAGCTGCCAAGTGGGAATGAGTGACACTCGCTAATTGGCACACCATCCTAGAGACCTAGTGAGAGGGTCTAGTATGACATCTGGCTAACAAGTGAGGCCCTGATTACAGCCGGTATGGAAGATCAACCCACAGTCCCAGAGTGTGAATTGGCTGGGGGAATTACAAGTAAGATTAGTGGTGGGGTCAGGACAGGGGTGCACCACCAATGAGGCCAGGTGAGGCAATCGCCTTATGCAGCACCAGGAAGGGGCAAGAGGGGGGCAGCAGAAGGGCCATGGGCAAGGAACGATTCCATTGTGGAAATGCTCATCTCTACATATTCAACTGCATCGCTGTACTCAGGACAGGAATACAGTTGAATGCTGCGATGTCTCCCTGGACCACCGTTTCCTCTAATAGGCTTTAGTCCTAGTTCCTGTAGGCTATTAGAGGCAGGTGTCATCATTATCGCGGTGCCTGAGCCTGGCGTTTCAGTTTTTGCCTAAGGCAGCAGAAAGGCGAGGTGCACCCCTGGGTCAGGAGATGTGTCACCCAGGAGGAGAAGTACAGAAGATGGAGCCAGCAAGCCTGACAGATAGATGCATAAAGCAGCCCCAGAGGTCCACTCGTCTCAGAAACTGTGGAAAGCCTTCATCAGCTGCACCTGCACCCAGTATTGCTGGGCTATAAGAAGGGTGCCCTCAACCTGTGGAGCGAACTGCAACTGCTCTGGCTATGCACATCTCATTAGTACAGCCTGCTTATGTCTGATTATTACCAACACCCTTACCAGATCTGAACTCTACCTGCTGAGAGGGAAACACCCCTTACAGGATTTCTTTCAACCATGCATGGCTTGGTAGACAGCAATATAGTAACCATCAGGTAATATTTTGAAGGGGTTCTCTGCATTCAGCAATCCCTACTTGTTAGAAGGCATCCTTGATAGCAAGCAGATACCAAAGTGGCGCCTCCATGCTGGGAGTCAGAGTGATCAGCTGTGATCTGAGGGGAACCTGGACAGTAGGGGCTTATTCATACAGCAGATTTTGTTTGCAGACTTTCACACTGAAAACCATGTGGAATGTGAATGGAATGTGAATGGAATTCACCTCCCACTGTTCTCAATGGGAATCCACACAGCTTTCCATTGACTTCAATGTAAAAAACTCAACCATGTTCACACCTTATTCTCATGGGAGGTTTTTTTTTCAGCAGCTACTTTTAAGTGCTTCAGGAGTGACGTTACTTTTTTAAATCAGATTTGATTGTGGATTTCCATAGAAGTCAATAGGGAAGCAGTTTAACCTCATTCCGAAACTGTTCTGAAACCACCACCAAATTACAAATCTGCCACAAATCACCTGTTTTCTGTTACTCATTTTGCTATTGATTTACTGCTGATTTTCTGCTATGGATTTTGCCGTATAAACATAAGCCTAATGCTAAAGATGCGGGCACATTCGTAGCATGGAAAAAAGGGGGGGGGGGCTGGATGCACAGTCACAAATAAGCAGCGGAACCCTTATCCAGGAGTAGATTCAGTCTCCATAAAACAGTCAAATCCACAAGTAATTGCAGGGGACGCGCTGATACCAGCGGTAATAGACACAATGCTGACTCCAACACACGCTCCAGCAGGCAGCTGTTACCAATCCACTCCTATGGACGTCTCCTGCAGCGTCTTGATACCAACCGAAAACTTTAATGTGCGGCACCAATTCCTTCACAAGACAAAGAGACACATAGCGCAATACCCAAGTGGTCAAAGTAAGTATCCAGTTTATTCTACTTACAAAGTCCATGCAAACAAAACTAAAAACATCCATAATACAAAAAACAATCATACACAATATTAAAATAAAAAACAACAAATTGCAAACATTATCCACATGCGCTTCGCATGGGCAATACGAAAAAGTTAAAATATGACAGAGTTTGCGCAAACTATACAGCCTGCGATTATAACATGCAAGCTGCCTTAACATCGCTTGCATGTTATAATCGCAGGCTGTATAGTTTGCGCAAACTCTGTCACATTTTTACTTTTTCGTATTGCCCATGCGAAGCGCATGTGGATAATGTTTGCAATTTGTTGTTTTTATTTTGATATTGTGTATGATTGTTTTTTGTATTATGGATGTTTTTAGTTTTGTTTGCATGGACTTTGTAAGTACAATAAACTGGATACTTACTTTGACCACTTGGGTATTGCGCTATGTGTCTCTTTGTCTTGTGAAGGAATTGGTGCCGCACATTAAAGTTTTCGGTTGGTATCAAGACGCTGCAGGAGACGTCCATAGGAGTGGATTGGTAACAGCTGCCTGCTGGAGCGTGTGTTGGAGTCAGCATTGTGTCTATTACCGCTGGTATTAGCGCAGCCCCTGCAATTACATTCGTAGTATGCAAAATGCAAAACCACGCCAAAAACCCAAAGAGAAGCCTTCACAGCAGATTTTTCTGGTGGAGAAATCCGGCGTGTGAACATTCACATCACGTTTTTTGTTTCAGGCAAGGAATCATTTTTTTTTTTTGTGAAACTGGATTTGTTCCAAAAACTGATGCAAAGTTTGCATCCATTTTTAAGGACAAAAAAAACCCGGATCCAGTTTTACAATTTTTATCTGGAAACAAGACAAGTGAAGTCCTCTGTTCATTATCCTCAGTTCTTGGCTGGTTTGGATAGCACTTAGGGCTCGTGCACACAAACGTATTTTATGTCCGTGTCCATTCCATTTTTATTGCGGCTTGTATACAGAACCATTGACTTCAATGGAGCTGCTAAAAAACAGACATAACTCAGTGTGCATTCTGTGTCTGTATGTCTGCATGTCCGTTCTGTAAAAAAATAGGGCATGTCCTATTATTGTCTGTATTACAGACAAGGAAAGGACTATTCTATTATCGGCCGTCTGTTCTGCAAAATGCGGAATGCACACAGCCGGTATACGTGTTTTGAGGATCCGCAATTTGAAGACCGCAAAACAACAATGGTCGTGTGCATGAGCCCTTAGGCTAAGTTCATATCTGCATTGAGCTTTCCGTTCTTCTGATCAGTCAAGTTAAGAGTTAATTCATACGTATCACCAGTGAACGTTTCACCCTATCTGGCATTGCTGGATTCAACAGCTCACATGCCGGAAATCGTCTGGATAACCGCTGGATCCCATTATAGTCAATATGGATCCGGCATCCCTATTGACTGTAATGGGTAATGGGATCCAACTAATTTCCGGCATAAATGCCAATTTTCAGCCGGACAAATACCACTATTTTTTTCTGTTCTTCTGACGGATGCAAACTGACGCCCATTCAAACAAATGGGGATTAAAGCTGATCAGTTAAGCCTCATTCACATCTGCCAGATCCTCTATTTCACCGCTGGATCCCCTTTGACTGCAGTGGGGTCCGGCAGAGATCCAGCCGATTTCAGCTAGAAGAAAACAGTTGCATGCAGTGGTTTGTGTCCAGCCGAAACTCGGCATTTTGCCATAAATCAGCCATATTACTACCGGACCCCACTGCAGTCAATGGGGAACTGGTAGTGAAATAGAGGATCCAGTAGGCTGCTCTGTCCCGGAACAGCGAGATGTGAACGAGGCCTTTGTTATGGTGATCCAGTTGCCTGATCCGGCGCAAATGCCTGCTGTCGGCCAGACAAAAAAAGTTGCATGCAACAGTTTTTGTCCAGCCAAAACTCAGCATTTATGCTGGAAAGCGGCCGGATCACCACTGAACCTTATTGCAGTCAATGGCGATCCAGCAGTGAAGTAGAGGCCAGCAACGTCAGAATCAGATTTGGAAGGCTGCCCTGTGCCAGATTTCCTAACGGAGATGTGAACGAGGCCTAATTTTTCATTTTTCTGTTCTTCAGAAAAATGAAAAACTTAACATAGTTGTGAACAAGCCAAAGACTGAACTGCAGGGGGTACCCACCTCTTCCCTCTAGTAGTGACAACTGTGCTCTTACCAGTTGTCACAGCAGTGTCCTCCTTTCCCTAGTAGTCACAACACAACTCCCCCCCCTCCCCCCACCACCCTACTAAAAAGAATCTGCATCCTATTGCTTCCAGTGTGCAGAAGAACCAGCAACATGTTGGCTTCAACCTCTTTCTAGTCACCCCCCTTCCCGAATAGCCACAACAAGACTCCTGTCCACAGTAGCAGCAAGCCCCATCCTCTTTCCACCATAGTTAGTGCTGGCAGTCAGCTGGCAGTAGGTTTTCATAGATGCATGAGGGTAATAAGAAAATTGGAAACTACTTTCTGCAGATTTACTCACCTCATTACCAGTCAGATAATACATGCGTGCTTCTTGCATTAAATTGAACACATCGGGACACCCTCTAATCAGTTCATTGGTTTCTACCGTACCAACGAGATACCAGGGATCCAGTAAGGGCAGGCGGACACACTCTAACATTCTGGGTAGAAGAGAAATCCTCTCCGGCTGCTTATACTGCACCCATTTCATGACCATCTCAAAGACTTGTGCTTCCTCCGTCACATACAGCTCATCGCTCTTTAGAATATGATACAGAATGTCAGATGTCAACTCGAGGAATTCTTCATGATTTAAAACCTGAGAAAAGTTTTGGATGATATAGTTCTGGACCTGCAACTTCAAAAAGTCCAAGCAGTGGGCATCTGCAAGTCTTAAAATTCCAACGCAGTTTTCGGGGTGAAGAGCTTCTGTAAGGAAACTGGAACAGGCATCCACCATGCGGAGGAACTGAAAGAAAACCAGGAAGTTGTGAAACTTCAGCATCTGTGTACAATGGAGACTACAGCAGGATGTGCTGGACACCACATCTACAGAGATACAGAATGAGATAAGATGCCATAGTCAGGATATAGTGGCTGATGGTGCCCGAATGTAATTCGAAGGCCTCATGTGCACGACCATGTTTTTTGTTCGCATCCGATCCAAATTTTTAGCAAATCGGATGTGGACCCATTCCCTTCAATGGGGCTGCAAAAGATGTGGACAGCACATGCAGCGATCTCCTCCGCAGCATGGGGAGGAGTGATCTCTATGCCATCGCACGTCCCCATGCTGTATGGTGGTTCGCCGGCGGCAGATTGTTCTTAGAAACCACAATCTGCCATCTGCAAACGATCATTTTTTAACATGTCAACATGTCAGGTCGTGTGCATGAGCCCTATGTATTTTGTGGTCCGCAAAACATGGATCCGCCAAAAAAAAATGGATGACAACCATTTTTTTTTGCGGATCCATTGTAACTATGCCTGTCCTTGTCTACAAAATGGACAAGCATAGAACATGTTCTATTTTTTTTTTTTTGCAGAATGGAATTGCGGACATATACATATGGAATGCACACAGAATAATTTCCGGGGTGTTTTTTTTTTTTTGCGGCCCACATTGAATTCAATGGTTCCGAATACAGGAAAAACGGAACGGAACAGGAAAAAATACGTTTGTGTGCATGAGCCCTAACAGGTAGGACAAACCGGCTTGAAGGTGGTGAGGGGACTGCAAAGATTTAGGAAGGGCAATGAGTTTGTGCCAATTTAACCCAAAGTAGAGTATTGGTGGGCTTTTTCTGGAAGATTTTGGGGTGGCATCCCATGAGTAATGATCATATTACATAGACATGACAATGTCTTTCTAACAAAGCCAGAACCAGCCCTGTACCGCACATGGATCCAGAGATCTCCCCATTCATTGCTCTAAATGTCAACACTACTAGACTTATGTCAAGCTGGCAGCTCGGGGTTATGTCCTTTCTCAGGGGGTATGTCCTTTCTGCTGCAGCTCTCTCCCTGTAACTGTCATAGCTTCTAACAGTTAAATGATGGAACTTAGCATGTGCGTCCACCACAGCGGTGTTACTGAGGTGGACAGAGAAATAAGGAAAAGAACAAACAGCAGGTGGCACTATATGCAAATAGATTTTATTGAACTCTATTTGCATCATTTTTATTTATACATGCAATGTATTCAGGTGCTGTTTTAAAAATGAAAATATGTTTCATGGGACAACCCCTTTAAAGTCCCACATTTTCTGGGCTTAAGATATGCGTTAACATTAAAAGTTATGTGGCTTACTCATAAGGAAGTTCTGCTTCAACCATTAATGTGCTGTGGAATGGGCCAGTATATAAAGAAAAACCTGCAGTGCAATGGTGGTAATAACGTGATGTATCAGATAACCAGTGCGACCACAGCATCCCCTCATTGTGATGACTTCTATGAGTCTGCAAACGCTCTGATACAGGTGACCACTGCCTACATCACTGCACCACAACAGTTTACATGCTTCCCTGACCATCCTATAATCCAACACTAGAAAAGGGGATTTTTTTTTTAACAAGGTTTACCTCCATAATGATCGGGCGATTTTCCATTTTTTCAATTTCTTTTTTTAATCCCACAAAACCATAACTTTTTTATTTTTCCATTCACATAGCCGTATGAGGGCTTTATTTTTTGTGGGACAAGTTGTAATTTCTAATGGCACCATTTACGGTTGCATGAAATGCAGTGGGAAGCGAGAAAAAAATTCCATATGGGGAGGACAACACAATGCCGCCACAGTTTTATGTATTTTTTTCTTACAGCATTTCCTGTGCAGTAAAACTGACCTGTTAATTTCATTCTACAGGTCAGTATGATTACAATGATACCACATATGTATAGTTTTTCTTGTGTTTTAATCTGACAAAAATAAACTTTGGAAAAAACTATTTTTTTCTTTGCATCACCATATTCTTACCCCATAACTTTTTTATTTTTAGGGTGAGTTCACACTTGAGTTATTTGGTCAGTAGCCTACACAGAGATAGGGTCCGTTCACACGTCCGTGAATGTGTTCGCACCCGTTCCGCAAATTGCCATTCATTCTCTATGGGGCAGGAATGGATGTGGACAGCACATAGTGTGCTGTCCGCATCCGCATTTCCGGACCTCGGCCCTGATCTTCTGGTTCGCGGCTCCCCAAAAAAATAGAACATGTTCTATTCTTGTTCGCAATTGCGACAAGAATAGGCAGTTCTATGGGGGTGCTGGCCGGGTGTATTGCAGATCTGCAATTTGCGGATCCGCAATACACTACGGACGTCTGAATGGACCCATAAGGTATAATGGAAAGATTTGCACCTATTCTGTGTTTTTGACCCACTGTTGCTTTTGGCTCAAAATCACTGATGGAAATAACTAACCAAATAACTGAAGTGTGAACTTTGCCTTATGTGTACGGGAACGTTGTCATTACTTCTAGAGGCTCTGCTTTCTCTGGAACCGTGCTCTCTCCACTTTGACGGGGTCAGGCAGTATAAACATGGTCACACCTGTCAAAGTGCAGAGGGTTCGGCAGTTGCAGAGAGAGCAGAGCCTTTAGGTGTAACGTCAACGCCCCCATTGCTCCTAGAGGCTCATTTGCATATATTAAAACATCACTTTTCTCAGCAATGCAGGCACATATATACACGGGACCAACATAGATGCCTTCAGCTGCCAAGCGCACATGTAACAGGTCAGCCAGTGTCATAGGTACAGAACTGCTGACGGATGCCCTTTAAAAAAAAAAAAAAGTTTTTAATGAGTCGGCCATTAAACTGCAGATTTCATTTTGACTGTAAGTCCACAGCATGGTTGCAGCCCTATACATGGACTTCTCTGTGTGAGCTGTTTTCCTTATCCCCCCCCCCCACCCCATAATGACACTACAGATAAGACAGTAGTGCAGGGGCTGCAAACATGGCTGAACACACACAGATAGCGGGATAAAGAGGACAGCTACAGGACGTGACGCAGCAACAAGTCTACACATCTTCTGTGCTTTCTGTCTGTAGGATTGTGGACATTTCACCCAATTGTCTGTTTAAAAAGATGTCATAATCCAGAAGAACGTTAAATATTTGGCAATGATCCAAAGCCACCGTCCTATAGAAATAAGAAGCGGAAAAAGTAGCACCCATCAGGCTATGAAGCAATAGCCTACCATGGCTACCGCCCTTCCACATGTTCCAAATTACCGGGAAACTTTTAATGATTTTTTTTTAAATGTCCCAAATGTCCTAATAATAATTTTTCTAATAGTATCATACCTTGTAAGGCTGAAAAAGATATCCGCCCATCCAGTTCAGCCTGTTATCCTGCAGGTTAATCCAGAAGAAGGCAAAAAATTTATATTAATGGATTTTGTATTTGTACAAGAGCTATTCCCCCCCTAAGGCCTCCTGCACACGAACATGGTCTGTTTTACGGTCTGCAAATCGCGGATCCACAAAAAACGGATGGCGTCTGTGCGCGTTCCACAATTTGCAGAACGGCACGGACAGCCTTTAATATAACTGCCTATTCTTGTCCGCAAAGCGCGGACAAGAATAGGACATGTTATATTTTTTTTGCAGCCCACGGAACGGAGCAACGGATGCGGACAGCGCACGGAGTGCTGTCCACATCTTTTGCAGCCTCATTGAAGTGAATGGGTCCGCATCCGAGCTGCCAAAACTGCGGCTCGGATGCGGACCAAAACAACGGCCGTGTGCATGAGGCCTAAAGCGCAGATTTCCTGCGGGCATTAAATACACGGAGTGCTGTCCGCATCTTTTGCGCCCCCATTGAAGTGAATGGGTCCGCACCTGAGCTGCAAAAACGGCGGCTTGGATGAGGATCAAAACAACGGCTGTGTGCATGGGGCCTTAAGCAGAGCAAGATAATTGCCTGTAAGACACTCCTGGCAGCCTTCACGGCCTAACATAACAAGGATCAGCCATGTTGTAATCCAACATGTTCAATCCTAGTTTGATTTAACAGGAGACATAAGGTGACGTTCACACCACCTTTGGCCGCTTTCAGACGAGCGTATTTGCAAGGCGTATACAGTCTGGATTTAATGTACCAAAATCCGCTGCTAATGTTAATGAATAGAGCTATTCACACGGGCGTATAATTTCCGTCAGTATTTGAAATCCATTTTTTTCCAAATACGCACATTACAGGCAGTGCATAAATAGTGAAGGAAGAAAGAAATACGCATTTAAATCCTGAAGCAATCCTGATGGTATATCATCAGGATCCTGAACCAGAATACTGACTGATTTCGATACGCTCGTCTGAAAGCGCCCTTTGTTGCATACATCCAGCGTATACACCAGGAAAATGTACCAACATATACGTCCTAGATATGTCCAGCGCAGCTGGTGTGCAGTGACATAACAGAGCTGCAGTAGTGAATATACTGAGGGTACATGTGTTTTACAGTAGGAGAACATGGCATACAGTTGCATATGTCTGAGCTAAATGCCTGACTCTCACAGCGGTAGCTTTTCTTGACATGGTGTGAACAGAGTCTAAAGGTCCTTGTTTCGAGATGTGTCAACGACCACGCTATGAGTGAGCAAACATTCATTCATTGGGTGATCGGACCTTTTCTGGCCTGTACCCAAAATAATTATTTCTAGGCAGCAGATTGTCCTCAGGGATAATTACTTGTTTGCATGTTAAACTGTATTACCATATTCTTTGGACTATAAGATGCACTTTTTAGCAAGAAAAACAATCTTGGTAAAAAGTGCCTGCCCCTTAGGGCCCTTGCACACGACTGTATGCCCTCCGAGATATACGGTCTGTGAGCGGGCCATATGTCCCGGAGCGGTATTGATCATGCGCATGGGAGCACACAGCATCATAGATTACAATGATGCTGTGGAGGTCGGGCCGCCCGCGGGACTGTTGTCCTGCACTCATAAGATCATATAATAGTCCCGCGGGCGGCCCGACGTTCACAGCCTTATTGTAATCTATGATGCTGTGCGCTCCCGTGTGCACGATCAATGCTGCTCCGGGACATATGGCCCGCTCATGGACCATATGTCTCGGAGGGCATACAGTCGTGTGCAAGGGTCCTTATATTCTGCAGTCAGGGTGCTCCAGCAGTGCCAGACCTCCCCGACTGCTTCCTCTTTATGCATGTTGTCTTACTCCAAGCTGTATAGGCTCGAAAGCCTACTACCAATTAAGCATATTAGGTGATGTGCATCTCTGTAATGAGAAGGGGTGTGGTCTAATGACATCAACACCCTATATCAGGTGTGCATAATTATTAGGCAACTTCCTTTCCTTTGGCAAAATCGGTCAAAAGAAGGACTTGACAGGCTCAGAAAAGGCAAAAATAGTGAGATATCTTGCAGAGGGATGCAGCACTCTTAAAATTGCAAAGCTTCTGAAGCGTGATCGAACAATCAAGCGCTTCATTCAAAATAGTCAACAGGGTCGCAAGAAGCGTGTGGAAAAACCAAGGCGCAAAATAACTGCCCATGAACTGAGAAAAGTCAAGCGTGCAGCTGCCAAGATGCCACTTGCCACCAGTTTGGCCATATTTCAGAGCTGCAACATCACTGGAGTGCCCAAAAGCACAAGGTGTGCAATACTCAGAGACATGGCCAAGGTAAGAAAGGCTGAAAGACGGCCACCACTGAACAAGACACAAGCTGAAATGTCAAGACTGGGCCAAGAAATATCTCAAGACTGATTTTTCTAAGGTTTTATGGACTGATGAAATGAGAGTGAGTCTTGATGGGCCAGATGGATGGGCCCGTGGCTGGATTGGTAAAGGGCAGAGAGCTCCAGTCCGACTCAGACGCCAGCAAGGTGGAGGTGGAGTACTGGTTTGGGCTGGTATCATCAAAGATGAGCTTGTGGGGCCTTTTCGGGTTGAGGATGGAGTCAAGCTCAACTCCCAGTCCTACTGCCAGTTTCTGGAAGACACCTTCTTCAAGCAGTGGTACAGGAAGAAGTCTGCATCCTTCAAGAAAAACATGATTTTCATGCAGGACAATGCTCCATCACACGCGTCCAAGTACTCCACAGCGTGGCTGGCAAGAAAGGGTATAAAAGAAGAAAATCTAATGACATGGCCTCCTTGTTCACCTGATCTGAACCCCATTGAGAACCTGTGGTCCATCATCAAATGTGAGATTTACAAGGAGGGAAAACAGTCCACCTCTCTGAACAGTGTCTGGGAGGCTGTGGTTGCTGCTGCACGCAATGTTGATGGTGAACAGATCAAAACACTGACAGAATCCATGGATGGCAGGCTTTTGAGTGTCCTTGCAAGAAAGGTGGCTATATTGGTCACTGATTTGTTTTTGTTTTGTTTTTGAATGTCAGAAATGTATATTTGCGAATGTTGAGATGTTATATTGGTTTCACTGGTAAAAATAAATAATTGAAATGGGTATATATTTGTTTTTTGTTAAGTTGCCTAATAATTATGCACAGTAATAGTCACCTGCACACACAGATATCCCCCTAAAATAGCTAAAACTAAAAACAAACTAAAAACTACTTCCAAAAATATTCAGCTTTGATATTAATGAGTTTTTTGGGTTCATTGAGAACATGGTTGTTGTTCAATAATAAAATTAATCCTCAAAAATACAACTTGCCTAATAATTCTGCACTCCCTGTATGTGAGATAGAGATGTGTATGTAGCAGGGCTGTGTGTGCATATGTCAACTGTGTAGCAGAGCTTTGTTTGTCATTTGTGTATACAGCAGAGCTATGTGTGTCTATTTCATCAGTGTAGCAAAGCTGTGTTTGTAAGGTGTTATATGTCATCTGTGTAGCAGTGATGTGATTATATATAATGTATTTGCGTGTATGTATAATATGTGCATGTATAATGTGCGTACTGCACTGCTCTGGGTGTATAATGTCTATACAGCATATGTGTAATGCAGAGCTGTGTGTGTATAATTTGAATGCTGTAGAGCTGTGTGTATATTTGTACAATGGCATGATCATGAAGAGCAAAAAAAAATACCAAACAAATCTCGCAGAAGAAGCATGGCAAGACACCGCGGAGCAATGACAGGAGACACATTTACCTGGATAGGTACATTTAATGAGCTGACAACATGCACCATGGCTGTTTGTTACAATGGTCAACAGATTACGCACTAAGGTTAACAGGAGCTCACCAAAACTATTAACCCCCTCTATGCTGGACCCCAAAGTTAGTGACCTGGACCCCTCCACTTCATTAAACCACCAGGAAAAGTTGAATAAATAGATTAAATTTTCTAATTTTCTGTTGTCTAAACCTGGGGAGCGTCTTATAGTCACAAAAATTGAGTAATCCAATTCTTATGTAAGAATACCAACCCAGGATTTTCCTCTAGTAACTGTTCTTGCCTAGAAATCTCTTGCGTTTCAAGCCTCCCTGACACGGGCCAGCAGTATGTATCCATTGTGCAACACAGAAACCAGAAATGAGGCAATAGTTGCTGTTTTCCCACGAGTGCACTTCTCAGAATTGACCAGAACATAACCTGCCGATTCACTCTGTACATAACCCATCTGCTCCGGCGTGCTCTTGGCTTTCTGCAGCTGCAGACCCACAACCCAGTCTGGTACCGCAGCCGCCGCGTGTGACCACCGCTGACAAAAATGCCCACGCCTCTAAAGGTGTATGTAAAGAAGTTTTGTCATAGCTTTTTCATATTTCTCAAAATCACAGCAAAACTGCTGCATCTCTGAAATGCTGAAAAAAGTATCTTAAAACATTCTTAGGATCAAATTATAATATTTACTTTAATTTCCACAATGGAATTTTGTTGTAATTTAGCTAAAAAAAAGTAGAAAATCACATTAAAAAAAACCACCGTAGGACTGCACCGTGCAAACAGATGTGTACACAACTTGGGCTTGTTCCGGCACAGAATGGCGGTAATCAGCCGGTCAAAAACCACTGCGTGCAGCAGTATTTCTCCAGCCGATTCTCAGTATATTTGGCGGATTGCGGCTGGATCACCGCCAGACCTCATTATAGTTAATAGGGCCAGGCGGCATTTAGGTAGCGTCTGGCAATGCCGGATCCGACAGGCTGCTCCCGGCCGTAACAGCCTGCCAGATCGGCAAACCAACAAGCCTTAAAGGGATTTCTAGGATTTTACTATTGATGGCCTATTCCCAGGATATCTGATCAGTAGGGGTCCAACACCCCACACCCCCCGCTGATCAGCTGAACAGGAGTAGTTCTCTCACTGTAAAGAAGTCCTGACACAGCTCCATCCCTTGTGTAGTGGCCAAAGCTGGTAACTGCAGCACTGCTTCCATTCCCTTCAATGGGAGAAGCTCTGCAGTAACCAGCTCCATCCGCTATTACACAATCTGATATTGGGGGCCTATCCTGAGGACTATCCTAGGCCATCAATATAAAAACCCCTCTACTTGCATGCACACGGTCCAATATGAATTGAATCAGGGACCCGTGATCGTCATTACAATGCGTGCACCATGTTACTCTGGCACTTACCTGGAATAGACTGGCGGCCTCTAATATTTTCTGCACATTTTGCTTTGTGATGACTACTTTGCTAGTGTAAGTATAATCTAAGATGGCCTGCATGGTTTCTGCTTCCACTCCCTGGATTATAATCTTGTCTTCATACTTTTCTTTGAGATCATTGCAGAACATGGCTCTAAGGAACAAAGACACAGCTGTGTCAGGAAAAGCAGCATCAGCGCATGCGCATATTGTAAAAAATGTCAACTCTGATGTCCAGGGTCTGCAAAAAAAAACTGTTGATAAACCGGTATCATCCCTCACATGTTATACCGCAGAGGCTGCTTCTGGGTTATGTAGTATTACATGGCGCCCACTCGAATACAGTGATGGTCAGTTCGCAGTGTTCGCCAGCGAAAAGATGCGGGCTGCCATCTTTAGTAAGGTAGACTCACCCGTCCGGCGATGCACAGGTAAGCCCTTACCTGTGCCTCTGCTGGGAGCCGGTCTGAAATCAAATGCAGTCACCGGGAGCAGGCAGTTCAGAGAACAGCCCGATGAAGGCCCCCGGGGGCTGTTCTCGGAAACTGACCATCACTGCTCGCATACATAGGTGACCATGTAATACATGGCTAGGTAAGAGTATGGGTGCCACTCTTTCCTATATTCCGCTGCCCTCCATTCATTTCTATGTGCCTCCGTTCTAGAGATGCGGTGCGGGGTCCTAACGCTATGTTCCCAATGTATGAGATGTGCCAGCCCCTTTAAAGCTCTATTATACTGAGCAATCATCGAGACACTCATTCCCGATAATCGCCCTTATAATCGTGTTGTTGATCAACGAGCAAACTCGTGTGACTGATTTGCATCTTTCATCAGGATGTCCGATTATTGGCAGCAGGTCTACCCATGTAATCAGGGGTGTGCTGCCGATAATCAATACAAGGAAGCAACCCCCCCCCCCCCCCCCCATTCACTTTGCATCGGCCTGTCAAATAGGTTGGGGAAATAAGCGCCATTCGACGTGTTTATCATCAACTGCAGCTGATGCCTGAAAATCCAGCAGTCTAATAGGGCTTTAGGAGCCAAGCTTAAAAGGGCTCATTCAGACGGCCACAAAAAATGCAGATCCGTTTTTCTGCGGAATAGATGCAGACCTATTCACTTCCTTTTCTTCTGTTCTACGGCTCCGCAAAACAAATAAAACATGTCCTATACTTGTCAGTGAAAATCAGGATGTGGCCACATTAAAGTCTATGGCTCTGCGGAATGAAATCCGTTTTTTTGCAGACATGCTGTACTGTCCGCAAAAAAAAAACATATTCGCATTTTTGTGGACAGCATAAGATCGTCTGAATCTAATGTAGATTAGAGAAGTGCTGGTAGAGTGTATGGCTGACGTATGTGTAGTATGTAAGGACCCAGCCCCTTGTCACGTGCACAGCGGCCATAGATGTAGTATCGACACGTGCAGGCGTGATGATTGTGATGTTAGATAAGCAGCCACTGATGGCTCAGCAGGTCGGGTATGTCTATGGTCATCAGTACGTTATCTCCATAGTACAAGACCCGGAGACCAGACATATACTGATGACCTCTCTGCCACGTCATTGCTGCAGATCTGCCAAGGATTCCTATCGCTTCTTTCCATATAAAACTATTGGCAGCAGCTGTTGGGAAAATATTTTGTGGATTTTAAGGAAATGCAGTAAATTAATAGCAGAAGTCTGTGCTGTTTCTTTTCTATTAGCGCCACATTCCAGTTGTTCAAACTGTGAATAGGCGATAACTTGGAATACCCCTATGGAGTACCGGTGTTGGGTAACGTTGTCTCTCCTATATAGAACATATCACAAGGGCAGCACGTAAATGACATAGGAGGAATCACATGTCAGATAATGTCTGATTGTATGTGTCGCTTCTGTGGTGGGATGTACAAACTGTGTCCCTTTAGTCATACGTTTACAATTCACCCAATGCAAGCACGGGTAACATCCCAGCTTTTTAGGGGCCAAACATGTTTGTAGCACTCTTCTGTAAACCTATATCATTATTCACCAATCTATCCTTCAAATTACGTGGTCTCCTATAAGACATTAAAGGGGTATTCCCATCACAGACAATGGGGGCTTATCGCTAGGATATGCCCCATTGTCTGATAGGTGCGGGTCCCAGAGAACAACGAGGTAGGACCTGCACCTACAATGAGAACGGAGCTGGGAAATGAACGGAGGGCACACTGCGCATGTGCAGCCGCCCTCCATTCTTTTGTATGGGGCCGACGAGAATAGCTGAGCGCTGGCTCGGCTATTTTCGTCTGCCCCATAGAAATGAACGGGAGCAGGGGCTGCACATGCACGGTGCACTCCCATTCACTTCTATGGAGCAGCACTTGGTGGTTCTCATTGTTCTCTGGGACCCCCACCTATCAGACAATGGGGGCATATCCTAGCGATATGCCCCCATTGTCTGTGATGGGAATACCCCTTTAAGGGTTTTGATTTATCCGTATGGTTTCTGTATGCGATCCGTTTTTTGTGGATTGGAAACAGTAACTTATTAATCACCAAACACATGAGCAATATGGGCTAGGCATAGCATTTCTACAGTATGGATCCGCAAAATACAGATGACATACGGATGACATACGGATGTGTTCCGTGTGTGTTCCGTTTTGTTTTTTTTGAGGACCCATTGACTTGAATAGGGCTTTAAACCTTGAATGGGGCTTTTTCTATTTCCCAGGTCTCCTACACTTTTATAATATCCTACTAATTAGTTATTTTGTTTAATTAAAGAAGTTACTGTGTTTATTTTGATCATGTGACTGACGCGTGGAAGAGTGACGTGCTGACATGCGCAGTATGTCTCTATACACGCCGAGTAGCCATGGGGATTGATTTCGGCTTTGAGCGCTGTACAGGTGAGCGGACCTAAGGTACCACAGGCCACTATGGAAGATTATCACACTGATTATTAATTAATTAATAAATCATTCGATTTTTATATATTAATACACGTCGAGATCTATTATCTTTATATTAATGTTGATATGGGATGTACTTTCACAATGCACGTTATATATGATGGGATATGAATTTCTTATATGTTTGTTGATTGCTGATTATGAATGCAAATTTTTTGACACCCTGTATATATATATATGCGCCATGAACTTGTATTTATTTGCTTGAGAACGGCCCCAGTAAGAAACGTCGCATGGGTGAATAAAAGGACTACACATTTCTTCACCATATGGATGTGCCGCGGTCTTTTTTTTCTTTTATTAAATTTTTATAGTGCTTTTTTATAGTTTTATATAGACCTGCATTTATATACAGTATATAGATATAGATATATATTGCAGTTAGAGTATATAGAGAGAGAACGTTTTATTTTCTCCAGAATGAAGAGACTGATCTGCATAACAAAGGTATGCTTTCAGTCAGCACGATCATCCCTACCAGATGTTATGCCTGGTTTAATAGGGTTGATTCTGCTGACAGGTGCTCTTCAGCTTATGCACGTTTCCGCCAGTACCTTATCCAAAAATAATATATTACAAAACAACCCAATAAACGGAATTTAAAGAATTCCCTTCATAATCTAATTATACTATGTGCCCCACGTCTTACTTTATACAGATATATAGGTATTACCCCATTTTGAGACCCCGATTTCTGACACTCACTCTCAGACCCTATGGACCAGCGTTAAAGGTTTATCATTCAAGCCTACTTTATAGATCTGTCCTGCCTAAAAAAAACTCAAATGCCCTCATTAGATTCAGGCCTCATGCACACGACCGTTGTGTGTTTTGCGGCCCTCAAATTGCGTATGCGCAAAACACGGATGGCGTCCGTGTGCGTCCCTCAATTCCTCATTAATATAACTGCCTATTCTTGTCCGCAAAACGGACAAGAATAGGAGAGGTTATATTTTTTTTGCGGAACCACGGAACGGAGCAATGGATGCGGAAGGCACACGGAGTGCTGTCCGCATCTTTTGCGTCCCCATTGAAGTGAATGGGTCCGCATCCAACCCGCAAATACTGCAGCTCGGATGCGGACCAAAACAACGGTCGTGTGCATGAGGCCTCACTGAGTACAATTTTGGTATTTTCATGATGAAGGTGGATTAGATATTTTAGGCTTTGATCCTCTGTATAACACTTTGGCAGAACGGACGGCTAGGCGCGCTCCTGCCGAAGAGGCTCCTCGGTTTCCCAATGGTTATGGTTAGCTATAATATAATGTAAATGACTGTAGATTGCATCCAGTATACATAATCCAAGGTATGAAGCAATTATTAGCACTCTGCCATATACTATACCATGCATATCATATTCGACTGCACTGACCTATCAGTATATTTTTGGATAAAGGTGAAAAAGGAAATAATCTTAGTGCATCTGACTATATATTATTGTGAATGATATAGATATTATTCATATTAACATACATCTGAGATGAAGTTTTGCAATTGACTGGATAATGGTCATTGCTATGTATCAAGTCACACTAGGTGCCTTCTCCTCTTTCTATTTAGGGCTCTGGCATTCTTAAGAACATTGCAGTCTGTAGCGCTCCATCCAAAATACTGGAGCGAAAATGGAAACTTACAAGTCAATGGCACCCGTCAGAATGTGATGGGATCCATTCTAGTTTTCATGGGTTCACTCTGAATGATATGGTGTGAACAGACAGCGGATTATTATTATATTATATTTTTATACATTTTTTATAAATTCAATTTTTAACTTCTGTTAAACAAATCTCTTTGGCCAATAAGAAATAAAATCAATTATTCTTGGCAGCAACATCCAGAACCTTCATTATAATAAAAAAAAGGGTCATCGTGTCCATCATTATTAAAAATTGACGCTAGACCTTCTCTTCTCTATTCTCATCACAACTTAGCAATGGGGTCAGCATCTTACCTAAAGTAATTGCTGGCGGCCGCCAGTACAACGCGGTGGCATGAGAATGCGCTATTGCCGACACACAGCACTACATCTGTCAGCGACTTCTCCAACCTCAGGTTTTCGAGCCCATTCTGAAGAGACAATGTAAATCCAGTGTCATCAAATCTTCGGACATCTCCACTGGATTTTTCAATGAGTTCCTCCAATTCTTTGGGACATTCCCTGTTAAGTGAAATGATAAAGTCATCAGTGCTGTTTTCCACCGATTCTCCCATCATTGCGCCCTGTGGGTGGCTCGGAGTGTCTACTACTGTGCTTCTGATGCCGTTAGGTCACACTTAGCAAGTGGAGCGGATTTCCTGCCCATGACTCTAAACTTATCTAAAACTGTCACACGCAAAACAGGAAATCTTACACTTTCTCAGTTGACAGTCAAAATAGATTAATTGTATGGGTTAGTGCAGTTTGTGCCGGAGGGTAAAGCACAGCAACGTACACCAGCATATAACATAGGAAATAATACAGACCGCCTTCGTAAAGATGAATACACAAGAATTCAAGGGGGTTATCCAGGATATTTTTTAATGTCCCTACCTGTTAAAAGAACTATGCTTACCCTCTCCAGGCCAGTGTGTTCAGGCACAATGGTTTCGGGACCGTAATGTAATCTTTGTGCATGGTCTTGTGCGCTGCTGCAGCCAATGACTGGCCTCAGCAGTGATATGTCCCCAAGCAGCACATCACTGAGAACCGCGATAATGAATACAAGTATATTAACCCTTTCAAGACTGGGCGATTTTCCTTTTTTTTTTTTTGTTTTTTTTTTAGTTTTCATTTTTTACTCCCAGGCCTTCCAAAGCCATAACTTTTTTATTTTTTCATTCACATAGCCAATGGCACCATTTATGGTCGCATACACTAAGCAGGAAAAAAATTCCAAATGGAATGGAATTATTTAAAAAACAAAGAACAACATTCTGCCACAGTTTTATAGTTTTTTTTTTACACTGTTTCCTATGCCGTACAACTGACCTGTTATTTTTATTCTCCGGGTCACTACGAAAACATTGATACCACATATGTATAGTTTTTCATGATTTTTTAATACTGAAAAAAATTAAAAACTTTGGAAAAAACTATTTTTTCCTTTGTATTGCCATATTCTGACCCCCATAATTTTTTATTTTTTATGTGTACTGAGCTGGGGGGGGGGGGGGGCTCCGTTATTGCAGGATGATCTGTACTTTTCATTGATACCATCCTGGGGTGTGTAAGATGTTTTGATCACTTTTTATAAAAAAAAATTGTGGGAGGTGAAGTGACCAAAAAAATGGCGAATTGACCATTTTGACCTTTTTTTCCATTTTGCCATTTGCCGTATGGGATAAATATTTTTATGTTTTAATAGTACGGGCGTTTTTGCATGCAGCGATGCTCATGGTGTTAATTTTTTAAATTTTTTATGTATTTTAATTTTAATTTCGGGCAAAGCAGGTCATTTGGATTTTTATATTTCTTATATTTTTTAAAACCTTTTATTTTTTTACACTTTTTAATAGTTCCCCTAGGTTACCATAGCAAGAAATTATCAGATTGCTTCTCTAATAGACTCCAGTGCATTGGAGTTTATTAGAATTAGGTCTCATGCACACGACCGTATGCATTTTGTGGTCCGCAAAAAACGGATCCGCGAAAAATACGGATGACGTCCGTGTGCATTCCATATTTTGCGGAACGGAACAGCTTGCCCCTAGTAGAACAGTACTATCCTTGTCCGTAATACGGACAATAATAGGACATGTTCTATTTTTTTGCGGAAAAGAAATATGGACGTACGGAAACGGAAGGAATGCACACGGAATAACTTACGTTTTTTTGCGGACCCATTGAAATTAATGGTTCCGCATACGGTCTGCAAAAAAATGGCCCCCTGCACACAAACCTTTTTTTTTCCATTTACGTTCCGTTTTGGCGTTCCGTATATGGACCGTATACGGAACCACTCATTTCAATCGATTCGCAAAAAAAAAACAGAAGGTACTCCGTATACCTTCCGTTTCCGTATTTCCGTTCCGTTCAGAGATAGAACATGTCCTATTATTGTCCGCATAACGGACAAGGATAGTACTGTTCTATGAAGGGCCAGATGTTCTGTTATGAAAAAAAAACTAAATGCACACGAATATCATCCGTATTTTTTGCTGACCGCAAAATACTGAAAAAGCCATACGGTCATGTGCAGGAGGTCTTACACTGTGTTCCTATTAGTGTTGAGCACGAATATTCGAATTACGAATATTTATCGCGAATATCGCAACTTCAAGAATTCACGAATATTTCAAATATAGTGCTATATATTATTTTTTTAGAATATTCTGCATTTTTTTCCATCTGAAGTTATGATTCCTCCCTGCTTAAGTTGCTTGATGCAGGATTTACAGGACACTGAGAAGAACTGGAAAGTCAATCAACTGGACCTGGGCGTGCCAAAGGGTGCGTAGACCGAGCCTCTAGGTGCTGAAGCAACTCCCTAATAGCACCTAGAGGCTCATTAGCATATTTTAAAAGTCTTTATTTTAAGAGAATGGCGGCAGGCAGGGAGTTATAAAGCACACTGTTATGTACTGCTGACATCAGCACATCGCTAACGTCAGTCAGCTACATAACGTTATTTCTCATGACAGAAACCCTTTAACTAAGTTGACCGCCTCCAGGTGGGTATCGGTCCAAATATTAGTTTTAATACATTTTTCAACTTTAGGAGCTCTGTGGAATCTCCAAAGCATGTAATGAAGTCACAGTACAGAGATAATAAACACAGTGATGTCATAGTACAGGGATAACAGACAGTGATGTCACAGTACAGGGATAATAAACACAGTGATGTCATAGTACAGGGATAACAGACAGTGATGTCATAGTACAGGGATAACAGACAGTGATGTCACAGTACAGGGATAATAAACACAGTGATGTCATAGTACAGGGATAACAGACAGTGATGTCACAGTACAGGGATAATAAACACAATGATGTCATAGTACAGGGATAACAGACAGTGATGTCACAGTACAGGGATAATAAACACAGTGATGTCACATTACAGGGATGACACACAGTGATGTCACTGTAAGAGGCAGCCCTGATCATCCAGCAACATTTCCAACACATATATATATAGCAGACTGTCATGTTTCCCTCCAGCCACCAGAGGCCACTGTGGCTGAGTAGGACAGTGAGAGGAGTTGTTTCCAGAGGACAAGGAGTTAAGTGTTTTTCCCGGGCTGAGCAGAGAGCCTGGGCTGAAGGTGTCTGAGTACACAGGAAGAAGGACGCTGTGCACTGAGAGGGAGATCCACAGGGAAGATTAGAGTGATTGCTCCCTGCCTGCTGACACAGTATCTGGGACATTAGAGTGTGTTTGCTCTCTGACTGAGCTGATGTGTCCTGGTGTAGAAGAGAGACTGCTGTAGTGTGAGGCACTTACCAGAGGAACTGTGAGTGAATTCCAGGCCCTGCCTGATTACACGTCCAGAGCTGCTGATTATCTCTAACCAGAGTTACAGAGACTACAAAGAGAGGCCAGAGCTGAGCCACGCTGAAGCAAGCAAGCAAGCAAGCAAGCAACCAGATCGGGACCCAGACTGTACCTGCCTGCATGTGCGGACACCGAACTGTGAGTGCACTGATGCTAACCTGAGCTAGGGCATAGTGGAATAGGATTTAGTTTAGTGCACCGTAGAGGTGCACCCCGGGTAGCGGGGACAGATAGGACTACCTAGAAGAGAGTAGCCTGCTATTGTCTGTACTTGTGTTTGTGATTCATTTGTGTTCTTTATGCAAATTTCCATTATCTTTATTGTGAATTCCCAAGCTGTTCATATTGTAAATCTGCTTCTCCGGCAGTTAGAGTTCTCTTTTAATAAAGCCGGTTTCTACTTCAGCCTCCTTGTCTGCTGCACTGTACTTGAGTCCTGCTCTACGGTCTCTTCCTCTGCTGACCGTTACAAGTGGCGCTGCGAGCAGGGTACAGTCACAGAGATGGAGGTGGCTGAAGGCAATGTGCATGATGTTAATATGAGTACCTCAGGCAATGGTGGAACCCTTGCAAGGGCCCTTCCTATTAGCACGTTGTTCAACTTGCTACCCAAATTTGATGGCCAGAACATGACACTGTCAGACTGGGTGACAAGGTTACAGAGTGCTGTTAGGATTTACAATGTCAGCCCAGAACTACAAGTAGAAATTGCTTTGGCCGCTCTCGAGGGTGAGGCCCGAAGAAATGTTCTCCTACAACCAGAAGCCACACGCAATACATTGCAAGAGATGGTGAGATTCCTGGAAGAAATATATGGGGAAACAGCCAGTGCAGGGCACCTCCGGGCGAAGTTTTTTTACCGGATTCAACGGGAAGACGAAGGTGTCTCTCAGTACGCTACAGCCCTACAGGAAGTGTTGGCCGAGGTACAAAAAAAAGAGGCAGATGGGGTTACTGGCATGGGACCCATAGACCGGATACTGCGGGAACAATTTATTCTGGGGCTCTACAGCAATCCCCTGAAACAGGCTCTGCGGGAACGAGTCAGAGTAGACCCTACCCTAACCTTTCGTCAAATTTTGGCAGAGGCCGTGACGCGAAACAAAGAAGACGGCTATGCTTCTGGAGTAATACGGACCCAGACCGTTACACCCCCCGGGGTTACGAGAAATGAGGAAGCCCTGGTCAGAGTGGTACAAGACTTACAGAGCTCCCTGAGTGCCATGCACGAAAAGTTGACACACCTGGAGAAACGGATAGAGTCGCGCCATACTACTGAGGCTGCCTATCCAGCCCGACAACAAACCTATCAGGCGACTCCGTGGGTTCCTACACCCGAATGCCCTTATGCTAGTTTACCATACCATCAAGCCCCTCATTACCCTTCAGTGGGGCCATCCAGCCAAGCTCTGAGGGCACCTCCCACTCGCAGGCAAAAAGTGGGCCGTCAAGGGGCACAGTGTTGGCGGTGTGGAGATCTAGGACATTTCGCCAGAGAGTGTCGGAATAATCCAGCTGGACGCCAAGAGCCGCCGTTAAACTACCGACCCCTGCAGTAGTGGGGCGTACTGCAGGGGAGGTGGAGAGCCAAGTTACCCAGCAAAGCTCCGAACACCTGGTCGCAGGGTGCCCCACTATACGAGCTGAGTTCGAAGGTGTTCCTGTCGACTGCTTAGTGGATACTGGGTCTCAGGTGACAACTATGCCCGAGTCATTCTTCTACCGTTACTTTCAAGCGCTGGCCAAGCCAGAACGAGAGACACTGGTCCGGGTTACAGCGGCTAACCAACAGCAGATTCCTGTCACAGGGGTCGTGTGGATGAATGTACGGCTATGTGGACAGGAAGTGGGGCGGAAAGGTATCTTGTTGGTCCCCGAAACGTTCAAAGAAGATGTGCCGGTGATAATGGGCATGAATATCCTGCGAGAATTGGATCAGATCATGTTCACCAAACGGGGGCCGGGTTACTGGAAACAAGCCACCCCGCACAAACCTACCCAGAAAGCATTTCAACGGCTAATCCGTTTTTGTGGAACACAGAAAAGTGTACCAGCACACCAGGCGGTGGGAACGATCCGAGTGCCAGGAAAGGCTACCATCACCCTTCCCCCTGGTCGGGAGACCGTGCTGACATTACCCGTGGGAACTTTCCGTAATCTTGAAGGCATGGAGGTGTTCGTTGAACCAACAGGCCTAGGAGAGCTGGGTCAGGACGTCCTGGTGGCCCGGACACTGGGAGTGGTCCAGAATGGACGAGTACCCATAAGAGCTGTGAATGTGGGATATCTAGAAGTTCCCTTGACGCCAGGGGTGGAACTGGCTCGTGTGTACCTACATCAGGGAGAAATCCTGAGTCAGAGAGAAGTGACTCTAGCTCCGGTAGGGGATGCTGGTTGGACCCTGGCAGTTACTGCCAGTGCAGAAGAGGCGCCGACCCCAGAATGGAATGGGGGAACCATCTTGGGTCAAATGGAGATAGATGTTAAGGCTCTCAGTTTAGACCAACAGCGAGCAGTTGAAACCATGCTGTGGGAGAATCAGGCTGCGTTTGCCCGCCACGCCGATGACTTTGGCTGCACGAATGCTATCACACATGATATACCGACGGGGGACACTCCACCAATTCGGGAGAGATATCGACAGATTCCGCCCAAGTTGTACCAGGAAGTGAAGACGCTATTGAAACAGATGATAGATTCCGGAGTGGTGCGGGGAAGCCAGAGCCCTTGGGCAGCCCCAGTGGTGCTTGTCAAGAAGAAGGACGGCACTATTCGATTTTGTGTGGATTACCGGCGGTTGAATGCTTGCACTGCGCGAGACTCATATCCTCTGCCACGCATCGAGGAGTCTCTGACGGCTCTAGGACGAGCCAAATACTTCTCCACCCTGGATCTAGCAAGTGGGTACTGGCAAGTACCAGTGGCTGAGCAAGACAAGGCAAAGACAGCATTCATACTCCCCATGGGGTTATTTGAATTCAACAGGATGCCATTCGGACTGACTAATGCCCCTGGAACCTTCCAGCGGCTGATGGAGAGATGCCTGGGAGACCTGAATTTTGAAGCCACTCTGATATACCTAGACGATATCATCGTATACTCTGCTACTTTTCAAGAACACTTGAATCGGCTAGGGCAGGTACTCGAGCGACTGCGATCCCATGGCCTGAAGGTAAAGCCAAAGAAGTGTCATCTCTTCAAGAGGGAGATCGAGTACCTGGGCCATAGGGTGTCCCAAGACGGAGTGCTACCGTCCCAAGACAAAGTGGCTGCAATACGACAATGGCTAGTGCCGAGAACACTGCATGAGTTGAAGGCCTTCCTGGGACTGACTGGGTACTACCGGCGGTTCATCAAAGACTACGCAAAAATAGCGGGCCCTCTGAATGAGTTGTTGAGAGGAACGGCTGGGCAACCCAAGGGCCAAAGTATCCCCTGGGGACAGAAACAGGAAGAGGCCTTCCAGGCCCTGAAAGAAGCCCTGACATCGGCCCCCATCTTGGCTTATGCCGATTTTGATAAACCATTCATCTTAGCTACTGATGGCAGCCTCTACGGACTTGGGGCAGTCCTGTCGCAGGTACAGGATGGACATGAGAGAGTGATCGCTTATGCCAGTAGATCCTTGCGAGATACGGAGCGAAACCCCCATAACTACAGTTCCTTCTGGCTGGAACTCCTTGCCCTGGTGTGGGCTATGACGGAGAAATTTGCAGGATATCTGACAGGAGCTAAGATCTTCGTACGGACGGATAACAATCCCCTGGCCCATCTGGGTACGGCCAAGTTGGGAGCCCTGGAGCAACGCTGGGCGGCTCGCCTCGCAAAGTATGACTTCTCAATTCGCTACCGCTCCGCTACAGAGAACACTAATGCTGATGGTCTCTCGAGGGTTACTTTTGAAACTCCAGTAGGGGATATGGATGAACAAAAGGAAGAAGATGAAACTCCTGACTTCCGCAAGTTCGCTCCCCCAACAGTCGCAGCCCAGACAAGTGGGGAGGCCCGTAAGCTACCCAAAGCATTGGGGAGAACTAATGAAGAATGGGGCAGATTGCAAGATGAAGACATTGGACTGCAGCAAATGAAAAGCTGGGTAACCCAGTGCAGGAAACCCAACAAAGAAGAAAGGACTGATCTGGATGCCGAGATGAAGTCCGTTCTACATCAATGGGACAGACTGGAAGTGCATGGAGCTGTTTTGTTCCGCAAGTGGCAACAGCCTGCCGACCTAGAGGCGAGGTGGCAGGTAGTGATACCCAGAAGAATGGCATGGGAGATAGCCAAAGAGGCTCATGAGTTTGGAGCTCACTTCGGGCCAGTCAAGACATACCAGTGGCTGCAGCGTTATGTGTATTGTCCGCGACTGGAGGCCACAGTTGAAGAAGTTTGCCGACAGTGTCGAGTGTGTGAACTCACGAAGAGTACAGAACAGAGAGCACCCCTACAGTCCATCCAGACCACAGAACCGCTGGAAGTGTTGATGATAGACTATCTTCTTGTGGGACAATCGTCAAGAGGTCCACAGTATTGCCTGGTCATGATCGACCACTTCTCCAAGTTTGCAGTAGTCACCCCAACTCGGGACCAGACGGCCGAGTCCGCTGCACGAGCCATTTGTCAAGACTTCATTCGGGTCTATGGGTGTCCAAAGCGGATCCATTCAGATCAAGGGGCGTGCTTTCAAGGAAAAGTGATGGAAGAGCTACATCGACTGTACGGCATTGAAAAATCCAGGACAACTCCTTATCATCCCCAAGGAAACGGAGCCTGTGAGCGCTTTAACCGCACATTGCTGCAAATGCTGAGGACACTAGAGGAAGACAAGAGGGCACACTGGCCTGACTACCTGCCAGAATTAGTCTGGGCTTACAATAATCGTGTCCACACCACCACCGGTTACACCCCATACATGTTACTGTTCGGTAGGGCTGGTCGAGAGATCGTGGAATTAAACCTAGAACAGCCAGAAGACCTAATAGAGCGATCAACCACCTCATGGGTGAAAGAACACCGTCGGCGTCTCCAGACCATTCGCCGCTTGGCAGGTCAGCGGTTACAGGAGAGAGCTCATACAGACCGTCCTCCAGTTCAGGAGGTTCCATTGCAGCCTGGGGATCGGGTACTGGTACGAGAGAAACGTCCCAGAGGCAAGTTGAGTGAGCGTTGGGAAGTACAGCCGTATAAAGTGATCAAGAGAGTGTACCCTAATGGTCCGGTCTACGAAGTGCAGGTTGAGAATGAGGAATTTGCTTCACGGACTCTACATAGGAATATGTTACGGCCATGCCGGTCCAAAGATCCCGCACCTGTTCAGAGGACACCTCCTCCTGCCCCATACTCAGAACTTGTTATCTCTGATGGAGATTATGGTGAAGACTGGTGGACTGCTCCCAACACTGAAGAAGCCTCCCAGGTTACAGGTGATGAAGGCACTGTCACAGAACCATTGCCAGCCCGTAATGGAGAGGGGCCCTCGGACACACCCGAACCTCCTATTGTGGTGGGTGAATCCAGACTGGCAGTTCCTAGTGGAGAGAGTCAGGTTGTAACAGATAGCCAGGACCTCCGGAGATCCAGTAGGCTTACTGCAGGGGTTCCACCAAACAGGTACGCTGCTGATGAGTTCATTTGGTCCACCTGTATGTATTGTGGACAATGTTGTACTGCTGTATAAAAAGTTACATTAACCATTATTTCTATGGACTATATAACAAGGCCGAGGACGGCCACCTTTAAGTGGGGAGGCATGTAAGAGGCAGCCCTGATCATCCAGCAACATTTCCAACACATATATATATAGCAGACTGTCATGTTTCCCTCCAGCCACCAGAGGCCACTGTGGCTGAGTAGGACAGTGAGAGGAGTTGTTTCCAGAGGACAAGGAGTTAAGTGTTTTTCCCGGGCTGAGCAGAGAGCCTGGGCTGAAGGTGTCTGAGTACACAGGAAGAAGGACGCTGTGCACTGAGAGGGAGATCCACAGGGAAGATTAGAGTGATTGCTCCCTGCCTGCTGACACAGTATCTGGGACATTAGAGTGTGTTTGCTCTCTGACTGAGCTGATGTGTCCTGGTGTAGAAGAGAGACTGCTGTAGTGTGAGGCACTTACCAGAGGAACTGTGAGTGAATTCCAGGCCCTGCCTGATTACACGTCCAGAGCTGCTGATTATCTCTAACCAGAGTTACAGAGACTACAAAGAGAGGCCAGAGCTGAGCCACGCTGAAGCAAGCAAGCAAGCAAGCAAGCAACCAGATCGGGACCCAGACTGTACCTGCCTGCATGTGCGGACACCGAACTGTGAGTGCACTGATGCTAACCTGAGCTAGGGCATAGTGGAATAGGATTTAGTTTAGTGCACCGTAGAGGTGCACCCCGGGTAGCGGGGACAGATAGGACTACCTAGAAGAGAGTAGCCTGCTATTGTCTGTACTTGTGTTTGTGATTCATTTGTGTTCTTTATGCAAATTTCCATTATCTTTATTGTGAATTCCCAAGCTGTTCATATTGTAAATCTGCTTCTCCGGCAGTTAGAGTTCTCTTTTAATAAAGCCGGTTTCTACTTCAGCCTCCTTGTCTGCTGCACTGTACTTGAGTCCTGCTCTACGGTCTCTTCCTCTGCTGACCGTTACATCACAGTGCAGGGAAAAATAAACAGTGATGTCACAGTACAGGGATAATAAACACAGTGATGACACAGTACAGGGATAATAAACAGTGATGTCACAGTACAGGGATAACAGACAGGGATGTCACAGTACTGGGATAATAAACAGTGATGTCAGAGTACAGGGATAACAGACGGGGATGTCACAGTACTGGGATAATAAACTGTGATGTCAGAGTACAGGGATAACAGACAGTGATGTCACAGTACAGGGATAAAAGACAGTGATGTCACAGTACAGGGATAAAAGACAGTGATGTCACAGTACAGGGATAAAAGACAGTGATGTCACAGTATATGGATAATAAACAGAGCATCAGAATACAAGGATAATGCAGATAATGACATAAAAAAGACTCCATAGTGTTAAAAAATAGTAACATAGTACATAAGGCGGAAAAAAGACATCTGTCAATCCAGTTTGGCCTGTTATCCTGCAAGTTGATCCAGAAGAAGGCAAAAAAAAAAAAAAAACCCTGTGAGGTAGAAGCCAATTTTCCCCACTTTAGGGGAATAAAAAATTCCTTCCCGACTCCAATCAGGCAATCAGAATAACTCCCTGGATCAACGACCCCTCTCTAGAAGCTATAGCCTGTAATATTATTACACTCCAGAAATACGTCCAGGCCCCTCTTGAATTCCTTTATTGTACTCACCATCACCACCTCCTCAGGCAGAGAGTTCCATAGTCTCACTGCTCTTACCGTAAAGAATCCTCTTCTATGTTTGTGTACAAACCTTCTTTCCTCCAGACGCAGAGGATGTCCCCTCGTCACAGTCACAGTCCTGGGGATAAATAGATGATGGGATAGATCTCTGTACTGACCCCTGATATATTTATACATAGTTATTAGATCTCCCCTCAGTCGTCTTTTTTCTAAAGTGAATAACCCTAATTTTGATAATCTTTCAGGGTACTGTAGTTGCTCCATTCCAGTTATTACTTTAGCTGCCCTCCTCTGGACCCTCTCCAGCTCTGCTATGTCTGCCTTGTTTACAGGAGCCCAGAACTGTACACAGTACTCCATGTGTGGTCTGACTAGTGATTTGTAAAGTGGTAGGACTATGTTCTTATCACGGGTATCTGTGACCCTTTCGATGCAACCCATTATCTTATTGGCCTTGGCAGCAGCTGCCTGACACTGGTTTTTGCAGCTTAGTTTGCTGTTTATTAAAATTCCTAGATCCTTTTCCATGTCAGTTTTACCAAGTGTTTTACCATTCAGTATGTACGGGTGACTTGCATTATTCCTTCCCATGTGCATAACTTTACATTTGTCAGTGTTAAACCTCATCTGCCACTTCTCTGCCCAAGCCTCCAATCTATCCAGATCCCTCTGTAGCAGTATACTGTCCTCTTCAGTGTTAAATACTTTACACAGTTTAGTGTCATCTGCAAAAATTGATACTTTACTATGCAAGCCTTCTACAAGATCATTCATAAATATATTGAAGAGAATAGGGCCCAATACTGACCCCTGAGGTACCCCACTAGTGACAGTGACCCAATCTGAGTGTGTACCATTAATAACCACCCTCTGTTTTCTATCATTGAGCCAGTTACTTACCCACATTGCTTTAATTTATTGCTTTCTTTACAGTTCTATTTATCCACATTGGTTTCTTTTTGTTCCTTAGCCTTTTATTCCCATACGGTATGTACCTCTCACAATGAGATTTTAGGATGCTTTTAAAGATATCCCATTTTGTGGCTGTAATTTTATTTTTGAGGACTTTGTCCCAGTTAGTTCGGCCTATGGCCTCTCTTAGTTGGCTAAATTTAGCTTTTTTGAAGTTTGTGAGGTACAATACTCTCTATGTAAATGCCCAATGCACTGGATTGTGCTGTTGAAAAAACAGAGTGTCACATGTGTGGAGTATGAGGAGCCTGATGAAGGTGACGGACCGGACAGTTTGTTTGTTCTTTTTTTGTACATTTTTGTAATAAACAGTGTTCACTGGAAGTTCCTCCGTGTAGAGCGTTGTTTTTTTTCCCTTCTCTAGCAACTTGTAACGGCTGCTGCTCTCTCTGTATGGTCCCGAGCTTCGGAGCCACATCAACATAAATAAAAGAACAGATTGTGGAGCACTGCCACTCCATAAAATACAATTTATTAAAGCAAGTAAAACAAAATAATACAACCTGTGTGATTTCACTAGAGGACCACTGGCAAAACGCATCACACAGGTTGTATTATTTTCCTTTACTTGTTTTAATAAATTGACCCTCACGCTTTTCAATTTTTTTGGTCTGAATTCATATAATGATATCACAGTAGACATATAATATAGAGACAGTGATGTCACAGTACAAGAGTAACAAACAGTGATGTCACATTACAGCGATAACAAACAATGATGCCAGAGTACCTGCTAATAAACAGTGATGTCACAGAACAAGGATAATAAACAGTGATGCCACAGTACCTGCTAATAAACAGTGATGTCACAGTACAAGGATAATATACAGTGATGTCACAGTACAAGTATAATAAACAGTGATGCCACAGTACAAGAATAATATACAGTAATGTCACAGTACAAGGATAACAGACAGTAATGTCACAATACAAGGATAATATACAGTGATGTCACAGTACAAGGATAATATACAGTGATGTCACAGTACAAGGATAATATACAGTGATGTCACAGTACAAGGATAATATACAGTGATGTCACAGTACAAGAATAATATACAGTGATGTCACAGTACAAGTATAATAAACAGTGATGCCACAGTACAAGGATAATATACAGTAATGTCACAGTACAAGGATAATATACAGTGATGTCACAGTACAAGAATAATATACAGTGATGTCACAGTACAAGTATAATAAACAGTGATGCCACAGTACAAGGATAATATACAGTAATGCCACAGTACAAGAATAATATACAGTAATGTCACAGTACAAGGATAACAGACAGTAATGTCACAATACAAGGATAATATACAGTGATGTCACAGTACAAGGATAATATACAGTGATGTCACAGTACAAGGATAATATACAGTGATGTCACAGTACAAGGATAATATACAGTGATGTCACAGTACAAGAATAATATACAGTGATGTCACAGTACAAGTATAATAAACAGTGATGCCACAGTACAAGGATAATATACAGTAATGTCACAGTACAAGGATAATATACAGTGATGTCACAGTACAAGGATAATATACAGTAATGTCACAGTACAAGGATAACAGACAGTAATGTCACAATACAAGGATAATATACAGTGATGTCACAGTACAAGGATAATATACAGTGATGCCAAAGTACCTGATAATAAACAGTGATGCCACAGTACCAGGATCCGCTTATTAGTAAGTTATTAAAATTTAAGTTTGGTATGTTATTAAAATTCATATATTCAGAGGCTCAAATAGGAATCTTGCTCTACGTGTTTCGGGGTATAAGAGACCCCTTCATCAGGAGCATATCTGGATATGCTCCTGATGAATGGGTCTCTTATACCCCGAAACGCGTAGAGCAAGATTCCTTCACCCCACCCTGTGGTTTAAATAAAGACGTTTGACAAGAAGCTCGATTGGACTGCTGTCATTTCGTGAGATTCTACAGGCGACCCAGGCGCAGGAGGTCATCCGGTGGGTGTCTTGAGTTTATCCCATCCGGGACCTCCTGGGTGAAGTGAGTTAAAATTGTTTTTATTATTTATTTATAATATGACATCATAGCCGTTATTTGAGCCTCTGAATATATGAATTTTAATAACATACCAAACTTAAATTTTAATAACTTAATAATAAGCAGATATTTTATTACATATTTCTCATCTAAGGGACGGTGGCGCCGTCTAAAGGGGTGAAAAACAATTTTTTTCTACCTTGCGTGCTTATACCTCATCCATTAGCGGGCTCCCCTGTTGGTTCTTTTCCCCCTGGCAGCCTATATCCCTCCAACAGCATTAATACGAAAGTACATCACTTTTTTGCCTTGGTCCAATACATTTTCAGGTCCCTCCCTTGGCGCCCTGCTGGATACTCTCGAACTTCCTTTGGGAAGACTAGAGATTAACCCCCCCCCCCCCCCCTTCCTTTTTTATCTCCTTTATCCCACAGTACCAGGATAACAGACAGTAATCTTCCAATGCAAGGATAATAAACAGTGATGCCACATGAACGCAGTCCATATGAGTTTTCATTGGGCCTTGTCTGGTACTAGGGTCTTCTCTGGCTTAGACACCTTTTCCTTTTCTAGACTTGCTCAGAACCTAATGCATCCTAACTCCTAGGTTTATGTTGCCTATTCATAGGGATTTGTTAAGCTCCAAGTCATGATAATTGTACTAGACAGTTTTTTCCCATTTCAGTCTCATGGTGACAAAAAAAGCCCCAATCTTATACATTTGATGGCTGTGGTTATACTTCAGACTATCCTCCTGGTACTGATCTTCCACAAAAGACACTCTACCTAATCGTGTTCATGTCAAGAAAATATACGAGATTCATTTTCACTGACTCACTAACCGCTACAACGCAAATGTTGAACATATACCTTTACTGATGGCTTTTAAGGTGCCCACACACATTGAGCAGAACGTGCTAATTTTGGTGGGACCCTATACCTTATTTTATGTGTATGAGAACGTGCTCACTCTCCTTCGACAGATGATGTTGAGGGAAAGAAGGATCGGGCATGTTAAACTTTAACATTTCTAAAAAGTTGCTGTCACAGGAGGAAAAAATGGCTACAGAGGTGTCTAGCAGTGGCTTTCTCTATATGTGCACGTGTGAGGGAAGGAATAGCCATCTCAATAGCTATGTGTATGGCCAGCCTAGTCAGCTATTGTAGGGGTATGGGAAGCTTTAGATATGTATAGTCAATTGTGATACTGCTGTATGAATGATAGTTTTACCTTGTATCACTAATCATTTCATGCAATTATCAGGCAGTGGCACTTAGACCTCATGGTCCGGTGATTTTACAGTAAAACCCATTTTTCGGAGATTGTTTTTGTAGGTTTCGTGTTGAGCAACATTCTGATTACTCCCCTGCTTGAGAAGAACAATGATCTGTTCCTACGTGGGAACAGCAGGGCAACCTTCTAACTGGTGGTAGAACATTATTCACTGCTCAGATCTCTCTTACAAATAGGTTTTTGCTAATTTCATGGAGAAACAAAGCAAAAACCAGAAATATGTTTTTGATGCTTTTTTTTCCATTTATACACTAAAAATGTTTCCATAAACTGCTGCGGTCAGTGATTGGCGTACAGGACGTTACCGATGCAACTGAAACAATACGTCATAGCCGCAGCCCAGTGAACTGGACAACCCCTTGGAGGGGGCTTGGGAAGGCATGGTAAGTTTTTTTATTAACAGACCCCGCAGTTTCAAAATCTTAAAAAAGAACTCGGAAAACCCCTTTAAGACAGTCTGATCTAATTTTGATGGTTCAAGACAGAAATAGAAGTGTGTAGCAAGTAAAAAAAAAATATCATGTCCCGGGGTAGGGAAACAAAAAAATAATTTATGAAAGTAATTTTGTAATGTGTTTTTTATACCTTTATTGCTTCTATCTTCCATTCTGGTCTGTGGTCACATGACCATGTCCATGCAGCTCTTTCTTATCTCCTGTGATGTCATGTCTATGGGCGGGGCACTAATATGGGAGTGTCTATGTAACGAGCTGGGGGGAGGAGCTATAAACTAGCTGGGTGTTGTTAGGGGCGATGATAGGGGAGTGTCTATGTTGATAGATGAGTGGGAGAAGTGCATCATGGGTTTGGTTGGATACAGCAACAGGAAGTGCTACAAACAGGATGGAAACAAACCAGAGATTGGTTAATATGGTAAAAACGGTCAGGTGAGGCCAAACTGAAAAAAGGAGGAAGATGTATATGAGGTGAGCAATTACATGAGCATATCTGTTAAAAACCATAGTAATCATCGAAAACCTATCTAATGACATCTACTGTATGTAGATATGTTATAATCAAAAAGATGGACTATTCAAAATATAGTAATTTGCTATGATCAGTCCCGCAGCATTCCTGCCTCCTTGCAGCTTACCAAGCACTGCGCAATTTATGTAAAAAATGAAAATCAGATAGTATTTGGCAATGTCTTTCTAACAAAGCTAGAACCAGCCCTGTATCTCACATGGATCCAGAGATCTCCCCATTTATTGCTCTACTAGATTTATATCATGCTGACAGCTCAAGGGGAGTGTCTTTTCTGCTGCAGCTCAGGAGGCGTGTCCATTCTGCTGCAGCTCTCTCCCTATCACAGCTCAGAGGGGGCGTGTCCATTCTGCTGCAGCTTTCTCTCTATCATAGCTCAGGAGGCAGTTAAAGGATGAAACTGAGCATGTGCGGCTATCTAATCGAGGCGGACAAAAAAAGAAGGAAAAAACAAACAGCAGGTGGCGCTATACAGGCACATTTAATAGAATAACTTAGTGACTATACAAACATTTTAAATACATGCAATTACAAAAGTATTCAGATCCAGGTGCTGGTTTGAAAACTGTAGAATATTTTTAAAATGGACTGAGCTTCCGCCCAGGCCATGTGACCAATGAATGTGATGTCACATAGAGGCTCATGGACTCCCAGGAGTTAAATCCCTACTGATCTTAGGTGATGAACTATCCTAAAGATAGGTCATTAATATGTAAAACCTGGAGAACCCCTTTAAATACAATTCACATTTTACCAGATGCCCAGGCTGTTCTTTTTCTCCCCTGCATAACATGGTTTTCCATTACTGCAAGTTTAAAGGGGTTTTCTAAAATTTTGATACTGATGACCTAACCTCAGATAGGTCATCAGTATCTGATTGGTGGTGGTCCAACACCCGGGACCCCGTCTGTCAGTTGTTTGAGAAGGCACCGGTACTCCTGTGAGCGCCACGGCCTTCTACGTGTTTACCAAGCACAGCGCCTTACATTTGATAGTGGCTGTGCATGGTATCGCACTCAGCCCCATTCACAGCAGCTACACAATGTACAACGCTGTGCTTGGTAAGCACAGAGAAGGCCTCAGTGCTCACAGGGGCTCTGGTGCCTTCTCAAACAGCTGATCATCGAAGCCCCCACCGAGCAGATACTTATGGCCTATCCGGAGGATAGGTCATCAGTATCGAAATAACAGAAAACCCCTTTAAATTAATTCTAAATTGCATTCAACTACATTTGCAAATAAAAAACTGAAACACCCTGCTGACAACTCTGATTTTATAAAAATCTTCTGCAGCATAAAAGGCATATACTGTATTTTTGGACTATGATATGCACTTTTTAGCAAGTGTCTTATAGTCCGCAGTCTAGCCGTGCCAGACCTCCCTAACTGCTTTCTTAATGATCCAGCGCTCTGCTGGATCAGTGAGAGAGATATGCATCTGCACCCTTCTCTATCCCCTGCACCTGTATGATCAGTGCAGGCAGGAGAGGAGGGTGAGCGATCATGGAGAGGATTGTGAGAAACATAGCCATACTCAGGAAAAGTTGTCTTTTGCCAAGATCTTTATCTCACCCAGCATGGGTATATGTAAAATGACACCCCAAAACACATTCCCCAACTTCTCCTGAGTGCGGCGATACCGATAGGAGGGCATTTTTAGACATTTGGATCCCAGACTTCTTCTCACGCTTTAGGGCCCCTAAAAAGCCAGGGCAGTATAAATACCCCACATGTGACCCCACTTTGGAAAGAAGACACCCCAAGGTATTCAAAGAGGGGCCTGGAGAGTTCCTAGAATTTTTTTTTTTTTCGCATAAGTTAGCGGAAATTGATATATATATTTTTTTTCTCACAAAGTCTCACTTTCCGCTAACTTAGGACAAAAATGTAAATCTTTCATGGACTCAATATGCCCCTCAGCGAATACCTTGGGGTGTCTTCTTTCCAAAATGGGGTCATTTGTGGGGTGTTTGTACTGCCCTGGCATTTGAGGGTCTCCGCAATCATTACATGTATGGCCAGCATTAGGAGTTTCTGCTATTCTCCCTATATTGAGCATACAGGTAATGAGATTTTTTTTTCCGTTCAGCCTCTGGGCTGAAAGAAAAAAATGAACGGCACAGATTTCTTCATTCGCATCGATCAATGTGGATGAAAAAATCTCTGCCAAAGAAAAAAAGGAGGGGAAAGGCGTCTGCCAGGACATAGGAGCTCCGCCCAACATCCATACCCACTTAGCTCGTATGCCCTGGCAAACCAGATTGCTCCATTCACATCAATCGATGTGGATGAATAAATCATTGCCGTTTTTTTTTAGTTTTTTTTTTGCCTCGGCAAACGTATCTTTTACTGCAGAGGAGAAATCTCGTCTTGCAGCGCCACATACACCGACTTGCGTGTAATCTGACAGCAGCGCAATGCTTCTGTCAGAATGCACATCAGTGCTGCAGCTAGTCGATCAGTTGGTCCACCTGGAAGGTAAAAAATAACAAATCAAAAAAGAAAAAACCAGGCCGCAACGCAATCATTTTATTAACTTTATAATAACTTTTGAACAGAACATATAAACTTTAACTTTTTGAACTGAACGTTAACCTTTTTGCTTACTGGTGATTTTTTTTTTTTTTTTTTTACCTTTATAGGACAAACCTCTCCTTCCCCATGGGACAATTTGCAAAGCGCAAATCGCCCAAAGATGTGGCGAAGTGCGTTATGCACTTTGTCCCAGGTGAAAGGAGAGGTTTGCAGCAGCTCTGTGTGAATGGGCGCTAATAGCCCTGTGTGCCTGTCCTGGTGAGATGTGATCTATATGCTAATAGTGTACCTGTGTGTGTTACTTCCAGAAACACTCCCCTAAGCATAGGGCAGGGTGGTCAGGGCAGTCAGGACAGAAATAGCGGGTGTCACACCTTATTCCACTCCTGCTACAGACACAACATCTTTTTCGGGGTGACGGTTGGGTTGAGGTACCGGCAACGACATTGGGGAAATATCGCTCGTGTAGACGGCTAACTACACTGGTGGATGGGGCCACGGAACCTCCTGGGTACAGGAGGTTCTCGATGATCTCTTCCTGAAATTTGAGGAAGGATCCAGTTCTCCCAGCCTTACTGTAGAGAACAAAACTATTATACAGAGCCAATTGAATTAAATATACAGACATCTTCTTATACCAGCGTCTGGTTCTGCGGGAAACTAAATACGAAGACAACATCTGGTCATTGAAGTCCACCCCTCCCATGTGGAGGTTATAGTCGTGGACTGAGAGGGGCTTTTCAATGACACGGGTTGCTCGCTCAATTTGTATTGTCGTGTCTGCGTGAATGGAGGAGAGCATGTAAACATCACGCTTGTCTCTCCATTTCACCGCGAGCAGTTCTTCGTTACACAAGGCAGCCCTCTCCCCCCTTGCAAGACGGGTGGTAACGAGCCATTGGGGGAAGCCCGCGCGACTAGTTCGTGCGGTGCCACAGCAGCCAATCTGTTCTAGAAACAAATGCCTGAAGAGGGCCACACTTGTGTAGAAATTGTCCACATAAAGATGGTACCCCTTGCCAAATAAGGGTGACACCAAGTCCCAGACTGTCTTCTCACTGCTCCCCAGGTAGTCAGGGCAACCGACCGGCTCCAGGGTCTGATCTTTTCCCTCATAGATCCGAAATTTGTGGGTATAGCCTGTGGCCCTTTCACAGAGCTTATACAATTTGACCCCATACCGGGCGCGCTTGCTTGGGATGTATTGTTTGAAGCCAAGGCGCCTGGTAAAATGTATTAGGAACTCGTCTACGCAGATGTTTTGCTCTGGGGTATACAAATCTGCAAATTTCAGGTTGAAGTGGTCTATGAGGGGCCGAATTTTGTGGAGCCGGTCAAAAGCTGGGTGGCCTCTGGGACGGGAGGTGGTGTTGTCGCTAAAGTGCAGGAAACGCAGGATGGCCTCAAATCGTGCCCTGGACATGGCAGCAGAGAACATGGGCATGTGATGAATTGGGTTCGTGGACCAATATGACCGCAATTCATGCTTTTTGGTTAGACCCATGTTGAGGAGAAGGCCCAGAAAAGTTTTAATTTTGGAAACTTGGACTGGTTGCCACTGGAAAGGCTGGGCATAATAGCTTCCCGGGTTGGCGGTTATAAATTGTGTGGCATACCGGTTTGTTTCTGCCACGACTATGTCCAAGAGCTCCGCAGTCAAAACAGCTCAAAAAATCCCAGGGCCGAACCGATCTGAGCTGTCTCAACCCGAACTCCAGACTGGGCGGTGAAAGGGGGAACTAATGGTGCGGCTGAAGTTGGGGACTGCCAATCAGGATTTGCCAGCACCTCAGGGATTCTAGGGGGTCTACGGGCCTGTCTGTGCGGTGGCTGCGACGGGGTAACTACTGCACGTGCCACCGTACCAGCTTCAACTGCCCTTCTGGTGCTCGCCACTTCACCATGTTGTACGGCAGTGCTGGTACTAGGTCCAGGGAGGGCTGCGCTGCTGGTGTATGCCTCACCACGTAATCCGACAGCGCCAGCCCCACTCTGCTGCCCTTGAAACGGATCCTGCGCAACCTGTGGTCTAGCGACACGGTGCCGGGTACGCCTGGTGCTATCAGGGACCTCAGCCTCCTCGTCCGAACTTTGAGTCAGACTGCCACTGCTTTCTACAGGTTCATATTCTGACCCGCTGGATTCGTCAGATGAGGGTTCCCATTCCTCATCTGACTGGGTCAGAAGCCTGTAGGCCTCTTCAGAAGAATACCCCCTGTTTGACATTTGGGCAACTAAATTTAGGGGTATTCCCTGAGACTACCCAAGAAAAAAAGCAAGCCTGTCTTACAAATGGGAGGCTAGCGAAGTACCGGAGGCCGCTGCAGTTGATAAAAAATATCAAAACTGATTTTTTTTTATCACCGCAGCGCGTGTAAAGTGAATGTGCAGTGATCAAAAAATATATATTTTTTGTCACTGCGGCGGGGCGGGCGTGGGTGAACGCATGTGTGGGCGACCGATCAGGCCTGATCGGGCAAACACTGCGTTTTGGGTGAAGGGCGAACTAAGGTGACACTAATACTATTATAGATCTGACTGTGATCAGTTTTGATCACTTACAGATACTATAAAAGTACAAATGCTGATTAGCGATATGCTAATCAGCGAATCAGTGACTGCGGTGCGGTGGGCTGGGCGCTAACCGATCGCTAAACTACCTAACCAAGGGGCCTAAACTATCCTAAAACCTAACAGTCAATACAAGTGAAAAAAAAAGTGACAGTTTACACTGATCACTTTTTTCCTTTCACTAGTGATTGACAGGGGCGATCAAAGGGGTGATCAAAGGGTTAATTGGGGTGCAGGGGGTGATCTGGGGCTAGTGTGTGGTGTTTGGTGTACTCACTGTGAAGCCTGCTCCTCTGCTGGATCCAACCGACGAAAAGGACCGGCAGAGGAGCAGGGAAGCCATTTAACACATCATATTTACTAATATGATGTGTAAGATGGCTTCTGATTGGATTTTTTAAAAATCATCAGCTTGCAGGCAACGATCATTGGCTGGCAAGCTGATGACGTGACCCCCCTCGAACAAATGCCAGCCCTCGATGCGCATGTGCGGGCCGGCTAATCGCGTCATCTCGCGTCTTGCGAGATGACGCATCCGCGCGTGACTCTGCCTGCTGCTGCCGCCTCCGGACCGCGATCCTGCGTTAGGCGGTCCGGAGGCGGTTAAGCATGCATGGGATAGGCATAAGGCCATCCTTCATACAAGATAGGGCTAAGGGCTATTCATAGTATTCAGTATATTGGGCAGACTAGATGCACCAAATGGTTCTTATCTGCCGACACATTCTATGTTTCTACCATGTTTTTTTTTTTAACACACCATGTAAACATTCACAGTGCAGGTGGAAAAAGTATGTGAACCCCTAGACTAATGACATCTCCAAGAGCTAATTGGAGCAAAGTGTCAGCCAACTGGAGTCCAATCAATGAGATGAGATAGGAGGTGTTGGTTACAGCTGCCCTGCTATCACGCCCATGTTCATGGTCGTGACTCCTTGGGAGCCGCATGCAGTTGCCCGCGGTCTGGGAGTTTTGTCAACCACAGCCGGGGGCAGTTAGTAGTTTGCCTCAAGTGCGGTTGCCGCAGACAACAGGTGTATTTGGCAGTGTTGCAGCCTGAGCTGGTTGCTAGGCGTCTCACTGTTGATGCGTACGGTTGCCTTTGGCTATGTGTGTGTATGTATGCACTTTCTATGTCTGGTGTGCAAGGGGTTTATGTGATGTGTGCACTGTGACACTTTCCTTCACTTGTGGTTGCCCGTGGCAAAGTGTGGTGTTGTGTGCATGTGGTGGCAGTGTCTCGGCCCTATGGCTAATCCCCTGGACATGGTTGCCACGCATGCCGTTGCCCGTGGTAACAGGTGAAGTGTGTGCTTCTTTGTGCTTTTTCCCCTTTAAGTAGTTTCCATCCCTTGCCTGGTTTTGGAAGGGTTAATTCCCTTCTTTGTGTGTGAACACTGGGTGTGTCTGTGTGTGTGGGTGTGGCTACTTGGGGCTATTTAGCTCCTGCTGGATGCCAGTATCTGAGGGGTACTTCAGCCATGGTTAGCTGGAGTCATTCTCCTGGTTATATACCATCTGCCAGTGAGGGCCACCCTTGTGGTCATAAATGTTAATATGTGATGTTAAGTTGATGTTGTTTTCCTTTTCATTATTAATGCAGCTATGGATCTGGGTTCCTGTGTGTTTATGTGTGTTGCTGTGTCCATTTATGTTTGGTATGGACATTAGCTTGTGAGCACGGGATCCAGTCAGCAAGGCTGTGGCAGGTAGGTTTGGAACTAGAGTAGTTCACCTGCCATATCCATATGTCTGTTTATGTTCCCCTTTCTTTGTAGCTTGGCCAGTGAGACTCCTGTTCGTCCGTATCTAGGAGGAACAGGTCATCTTACTCTGCTCCTAGTCCAGGGCCACCCTGAGGGCTAGTAGGAATCTTAGGTTCCAGAGTATGAGCCCTCCTACCATCAGGGTCAGCTCATACAGCTAGGAGACATTGTCAGAATTAGGGATGTGATAGGAGGTAACCTGCTCCCTAATTCCTGTCCTGGCCTTGCAGTGACCATCGTCTTCTGGCATCGCACGGCTGAGGGCTTTCCCCATCCTCAGCCGTGACACCTGCCCTATAAAAAATACACACCAGTTCTGGGTTTGCTTTTTACAAGAAGCTTTGCCTGATGTGAATGATGCCTCGCACAAAAGAGCTCTCAGAAGACCTACGATTAACAATTGTTGACTTACATAAAGCTAGAAAGGGTTATAAAAGTATCTCCAAAAGCCTTGCTGTTCATCAGTCCACGGTAAGACAAATTGTCTATAAATGGAGAAAGTTCAGCACTGCTGCTACTCTCCCTTGAAGTGGCCGTCCTGTAAAGATGACTGCAAGAGCACAGCGCACACTGCTCAATGAGATAATGAAGAATCCTAGAGTGTCAGCTAAAGACTTACAAAAGTCTCTGGCATATGCTAACATCCCTGTTAGCGAATCTACGATACGGAAAACACTAAACAAGAATGGATTTCATGGGAGGATACCACAGAGGAAGCCACTGCTGTCCAAAAAAAAATTGCTGCACGTTTACAGTTTGCACAAGAGCACCTGGATGTTCCACAGTAGTACTGGCAAAATATTCTGTGGACAGATGAAACCAAAGTTGAGTTGTTTGAAAGAAACACACAACACTATGTGTGGAGAAAAAGAGGCACAGCACACCAACATCAAAACCTCATCCCAACTGTGAAGTATGGTGGTGGGGGCATCATGGTTTGGGGCTGCTTTGCTGTGTCAGGGCCTGGACGGATTGCTATCATCGAAGGAAAAATGAATTCCCAAGTTTATTAAGACATTTTGCAGGAGAACTTAAGGCCATCTGTCCACCAGCTGAGGGTCAACAGAAGATGGGTGTTGCAACAGGACAACGACCCAAAGCATAAAAGTAAATCAACAACAGAATGACTTAAACAGAAGAAAATACGCCTTCTGGAGTGGCCCAGTCAGAGTCATGACCTCAATCCGATTGAGATGCTGTGGCATGACCTCAAGAAAGCGATTCTCACCAGACATCCCAAGAATATTGCTGAACTGAAACAGTTCTGTAAAGAGGAATGGCCAAGAATTACCCCTGACTGTTGTGCACGTCTAATCTGCAACTACAGGAAACGTTTGGTTGAAGTTATTGCTGCCAAAGGAGGTTCAACCAGTTATTAATCCAAGGGTTCACATACCTTTTCCACCTGCACGTTGAATGTTTATATGGTGTGTTCAACTTGCAACTGTATAAATATATATATATAATCAGTTCTGTATGTAGCAAAGCTGTGTTTGTCAGCTGTGCATGCAGCAGATCTGTGTATCGTGATGGACGAGTGAAGGACCACCTGTTGGCAGCAACCTAAATACAGAGTGTGTGTGTAAATACAGAGCTGTGTGTGTATAGTGTGCGTACTGCACTGTTGTGTGTTGGTATGTATTTGTATAATGTCATGATCATGGAGAGTAAATAAAATACCTAAAAAATAACTAACCTAGCAGAAGAAGCATGGCAGGACACCGCAGAGCAGGCACCACATTAACATAGATAAGTACATTTAATGAGGTGACCACACTAAGATTAACAGGACCTGACCAAAACTATTAATGCCCTCTACGCTAGACCCCAAAGTTAGTGACCTTGAGCTTTCTACTACATTAAACTACCAGGAAAGGTTTAATAAGTGGAAAACATTTTTTCTAATTTTCTGTTGTCTAAACCTGGGGTGCGTCTTATAGTCCAAAAAAATACGGTCTTTCACATTGAGAGATGCTGTTTTCAGCAATGCCCACTCTGGCTAATAGAGGGTGCTCCCTAACAGATCATATGGAAAGAGTGAGGGGTTTTCAGGGATTTACATATTGATGGTCTATCCTCCAACTCCAAGTACACCAGCCAACCTGATTATTTGACTTGATAATTAACTTTAAAATTTCTCAGAATCTGTGAGCCCAAGTTGGTGGACCACCACAATGGGATTATTTTACCCAAACAGGTAAAGAGAATTTATCCTGAAGTAGCATTTGTATTCTCATTTCTGTCTTCTCTATCATTATATACCCAGAGCTTAGTGTATGCAGTAAGAGGAAGCAGAAGTGCCGTAGACACTATTGTCCCTAGCAGTGACCTGATCTCTGGGACATCTGTGATGTGTCAGAGCTGTTGGGTCTACCTAAATGTATATAAATGAGAAAATTGTGCTTTATTGCATATTTATGGCCAATGCTGGGGGAAGGGGGGGAGGCAGCAACAAACCTTAGTATTAGGGGTTAAGTGAATAAATTACAGCTTTGATTCTGTAGTTGAAGTGGGTGGATTTATACACTGAGTTCTTATCACAAGGACATATGTGTTTGGCTGCAACAGTTGTCACCAAAATCTGCCATGTAACCCTAATTCACATTCAGCTTGTAAGAGCTCGACTTAACCAGTGTATAAATAGAAGTGCACTGTTCACATGATGTACTCTGCCACATGGGGCTGAATATCAAATACTACTAATGCCACTTCAAACAACACTGCTAGAATGCTAATCCTCCACAATCCTAGCCAGAGAGCGAGCATGGACACATTCACTACCGACGTGGTCTTATTAGCCGAAGGCAGCAGAGACACATATCTCTCCCGACCTCCCCATACTAGCTTATTAGCTTACTTGGCTTATCTCTCCTGAGTACAAAAGGATCAGGCCTGTTGAGATCCAACTGCCTGACTCATATTCTCTTGGGGAAAGTCAGAAAGCCCCCATAAACAGTTAATCTAATGTGGATAGCCAGCTTAAATTCACATTATACATTATATTGGTTGTGGAATGGGGATTTCACATGCAGCATAAAAAAATCCCCAGTGCACGGTAGGCAATGTGTAGAAACCAAAGTTGTAGACTTCGCTGCCGGTTTCAACCATTGTAATGCCATAGCAAAATCCCCGTAGTGTATCTAACTCCTTAAAGTGTAACTGACATTCTATTTTTATTTGTGTAATGTGTAGAAGGGAGTGATACTGACCATTTTTGCAATAAACTTTAATTACTGAAATCGTACATTTCTATTAGAAAAATAGCTCTAAAGTGGCCCATTTTGAGCCTTAGCAACGCTCCTCTGTCTTCTGTTTACATAACTGTGGAGACTTGCTCAGTGCTGAGTGTGTTATGTAAACAGAAGACAGAGGAGCATTTCTAAGGCTCAAAATGGGCCACTTTAGAGCTATTTTTTAAATAGAAATGTATGATTTCAGTGTACCTGTACCAATAATTTTGTGACTACAGTTGGGAATTACATTTATGCTCTGTTCACACCTGCATCGGAGGCTCTCATACAGAGTCCATCATATTTTATAATTTTTATTTTTTTTAACTTTTCTTTATTGAAAGAAAATGACATTGACATATTGCAGAATGCTTCAAAGATATGCATTTTCTTTTACATTATATTCATTATTTTCATTTTTTTTTCTTTTACACTTGCATAACAAATTATAACTTTCCCAATTTCCCCCCCTCCCCCACCCTCTCATCTCGACTCTTATTAAGGAAAAGATTTCAATAATGCATACAATGTCAACCATCAATTGATGGAGTCCTATTTTTGGACCATTCAGTGTGTAGAATGTACCATGGGTCTGAGGTCCCTAATTTCAAGAACCAATCTGTTTGGACAAAGGGGGTAATAGTTGTTAAGATCTCTTCATCTGCGAAAAAAGCCTCCATATATGGTCTCCACTTTTTGAAAAAAGGCGTTGCAAGCTCCGATTTACAGCTTCCCGCATCAATGCGTTCTAGCATCAAACAGTGTGTGGTTAATCAAAGGGCTTCATCTATACTTGGTACATTGAAACTAAGCCAATGAGATAGTATTCTCTTGGCCGCTAATAGAGTCATAATTAATTCTGGATCCATTGGGATCTTCCCCTGGCATTTGGTATTAATCCTATCAATAAAGGATCTCCAGAATGCTTGGATTTTCACACAAGACCATAGTCCATGTGTGATATCTGTATTCGGAAGATTACATTTAGGGCAATGCGTTATTCTGTTAGGTGGAACAGGAGCTGTACCCCTCGGTAAGTGGAAGCCATATATAGCTCTATGTATAATTTTAAAATATGTCTCTCTCCATATCTCATTGCTAACTGTTTTCCTAATCTTGTCCCATCCCTCCAGTAGCTGGTCAGGGAGGTTCATGTCAGGAAAATCTTTCAGCCAGTTCTTAAATAAAAATAGATCTCCTTTCCTAGAATCCACCTCTTTCAAACAGCTATAAATGAACAATAGGTCTTTCCGGCTCCCCGCACCACCCAGTAATGTATCAAAAGGGCCAGGTAGGAACTCTTTAGTCAAATCTCTCGCTTTTGCTTGTATGAAGGCCTTAACCTGGTAGTATGTTAAAAAATGGTTTGGAGGTATTCCATATGTGGATTGTACCTCTTGAAAGTTATATAGTTTCTGTTCTTCTTGCTTCCACATGTGACTGACCTTTGATAAAACCTTCTGCGCCCACTTTACAAATTGTTTATTGGTTGTGGCAGCTTCAAATTCAGGGTGACCCCATAACATCATGTTTTTTGAGATCCCACACAGAAGGTCAAAAATGTTCCTGGTTGCTCTCCAAGTCGCGATAGTATCCCTAAGAAGGATACTCTGTTTTACAGATGGAGGCAATCGAGAAAACTTAGTATGTAACAGTGCGTTCAATCTCCAGGGTTTAACTAGTTCTTTTTCCACATGGAGAACTGAATAATAAGACGTGTCCTGCATCCAATCCAGACCATGTCTCATCAAACTGGCTAAGTTATATTTTCTAATGTCCGGGAAACCTAGTCTCCCTCTTGACTTAAGTCTAATTAGTGTCCGCATAAATATTCTACTATTATTCTGCCAAATATAGGAGCGAAATGCCTGTGATAGTTGGTGGACGTCAGTATGTTTCAGAAGGAGTGGCAAGGTCTGCATGGGATAAAGGAGCTTGCTGAAGCTCATCATTTTTATCATATAGCACCTGCCCAGAAAGGATATAGGTAAATTCCTCCACGATGTCAGTTCTGCTACATTTTTCTTAATTAAAGGAGGGTAGTTTAAGGAATAAAGCGTATCCGAAGTTCTACCAATCTTTATACCCAGGCATTTGCCTCTGATTGAAACGTTCTCTTGCAGTGCTTTCGAGAGCGGTTCCAATGCGATATTAAAGAGCAAGGGAGATAAAGGACACCCTTGTCTGGTGCCTTTTTGTAACTAAAAGGGATCTGATAAGAAGCCCGGAATAGAGACCCTCATTCAGCCATCTCCAGCTCACATTATCAAAAGCCTTCTCGGCAGCAATAGCTAGTAGAGCTGGAGATGGGTGAAGTCGTAGGTTGGCCCTAATGTCATCTAATAACGCCATTACTGTTCTTATGTTGTAAACAGCTGACCTACCCTGTACGACACCTACTTGGTGGGGAGAGATAAGCTTTGGTAGGAAATTTGCTAGCCTGTCTGCTAGCAATTTTTAGAGGTATTTTAGGTCATTGTCTATAAGAGAGATGGGAAGATATGACGATGCTAGCATACTATCTTTACCCTCTTTGGGTAAGACCTTTATATAGGCTGTATTCATATCAGTGGGTATCTGCTGTCGTTGTAATATCCCATTATATAGTTGTGTAAGTGCTTTGGTTACGTTCGGGGCCATAACTTTATAAAATTCATTGGTATAACCGTCGGGACCTGGGGCCTTCCCATTGCTCGAAATCCTAATTACCTCCAGGACCTCTTCTTCCGTGACAGCTCGGTTCAGTGCTAGTAGATCCTCCTGCGATACCCTTGGCAAGTTCAAAGCTTTCAGCCATCCCACCCCTTGTGTATCTTTATTCTCATCTCTAGAATAAAGGGTTTTGTAAAATGTACTTAATATATCTACTATCTCGCACGGTTGGTGGCATAGGATCCCCTGATCATTCTTTAGACCCGTTATATGTGTGGATGGGCGTATTCCCCTCGCTAATGAGGCCAGCATTTTTCCAGACTTATTACCATATCTAAAGTAAGTGCTTCACGTCTTCTACCCTCTAGATCCTCTTTTTGTCTCAACCAGTGTTCATATTCTAACTTCTTTTCCTGCCAGTCCCTCTTAGGGCTCTTTCACACCTGCGTTCTTTTCTTCCGGCATAGAGTTCCGTCGTCGGGGCTCTATGCCGGAAGAATACTGATCAGGATTTTCCTAATGCATTCTGAATGGACAGTCCGTCCTTCAGGATGCATCAGGATGTCTTCCGTTCCGGAACGGAACGTTTTTTGGCCGCAGCAAATAGCGCAGCATGCTGCGCTTTTTGCTCCGGCCAAAAATCCGGAACACTTGCCGCAAGCCCGGATCCGGAATGAATGCCCATTGAAAGGCATTGATCCGGATCCGGCCTTAAGCTAAATGTCAGGGCGCCCCAAGCGCATGGATGACGTGATCGCATGGATCACATGATCCATGCGCATGGGGCGCTCTGACGTCATTCTGGAGCGCCCCGGGAGCCGCACGGATGGTAAGTATGCTGCTCCCCCGCTCCCCGCTCCTACTATGGCAACCAGGACTTTAATAGCGTCCTGGGTGCCATAGTAACACTGAAAGCATTTTGAAGACGGATCCGTCTTCAAATGCTTTCAGTACACTTGCGTTTTTCCGTATCCGGCGTGTAATTCCGGCAAGTGGAGTACACGCCGGATCCGGACAATGCAAGTGTGAAAGAGGCCTTAGTGTCTTTCGAGGGTTTCCTCTGGTGGGCAGTGTAGGAATCCCTTAATGCGGAGGACAATATTTTTAGTTTCTGTGCTGTAGTCTTCCTGAGTCTATTTACGTAAGCTAGAATGTTACCCCAAAGGACTGCTTTTCTCGCTCTCCATACCAACTGTATATCTCCTGAACTCGAGTTTGTCTCCCAATATTCCATCCACCAGTGTTTCAACATTTCTGTAAATTTTTAATTTGAGGTTAGGTCCGATGGGAATCTCCACAAGAAATCCGTCCCCCTTGGGATACAATCCGTAAGATCCATAATCACAGGGGAGTGGTCAGATATTACTAGCTTTCCTATATCCACCTCTCGAGTTCTGTGTAGTACCGACTCAGAAACCAATAGGTAGTCCAAGCGGGACCAGGAATCATGTACTAGGGGAAAATGGGTATATTCCCTATCTTCTGGGTGTTTGACTCACCAGGTATCATAAAGCCCCAGATCCTGTACCACTTTACTCAGGGTCTTATCCCTATGACAGTGTTTTATATATCTCCCCTTTGTATTATGTCTATCTTCCTAATGATACATAACTGTATTCATGTCCCCTGCAACAATTTTATGGGATATCGTGTCCTGTAGGACTATGTTTCTTATGGATGAGTAGAACTCTGCATTAGCTTCCTTAGGACCATATACATTATATATGCTAAAGGGTTTCTGTTGGGAATTGCAGAACCACATGCAGCCACCTTCCCTCTTTATCTTCCATCATTGAGGTAACCTGGCATTTCAGATTTCTATGGAACACCCCTCCTTTATTGCCCGCTGGTGGAGAGCTGGTGGACACCCCTCCTTTATTGCCCACTGGTGGAGAGACCAAAACCTGCATGCGAGGGAAGTCTGAGTCTCTTGGAGTAGAGCTATAGCCATCTTTAATCTTTAAGCGTTTTAGGTGTCTGAGTATCATCATACACGTTTGGGGAGACCTCAGCCCTATAATGTTCCAAGTAGCGATCCTTGTCATTTTGCCTTGTCTAAGCTACTTGGCTGACACAAAATACTATAGCAGTCGAGATGAGTTAATCTTGAACTCCCCCCCCCCCCCCCTTTCCCCCAACATAGAACATAAGCAGAACCTAATACTAAACAAAGGCCCATTGTTGGGCCACAGGTGATGGTAATTATCGACTTCTCTTCTTCCCAGCATAATCTTATCTCCCCTTCAGGGACACACTGCATTTAATCTCTGTCCCCAGAAAAACTTAGCCCTTATCGTACAAAGGAACATATAGGCAACATAATAGCACCCATCTTAAAAGTACAATACCCCACAACGTTACCAAGCATAGAGTCCTGGTGATGACTATGCTCTTCCTATCTTCTGGTCACTAGTCGCACTTCCCATCCTGAACGGTAGTATGTCGACCATCCTCTTCAGTCTTTGGGTATGAACCGTTGTAGATCCCGACGAGCTACCTGCGGATCCTGGAAGGTGAGTAGCTGGCCATCTGGGGTATGTACTTTCAGCATTTCTGGATAAATTAGCACAAATTTGAGCTGTTCCTGGTAAAGGATGGAGCAAAGTGGCGAGAACTCCCTTCTGCGTTTTACCACATCCGCAGAAAAGTCCTCAAAAAGAAGAATTCAGGATCCTCCTATCTCCAGTGGGTTGTTTTGTTTTTTGCAAGCTCGCAGGATCGAAGCTTTGTCGGAGTAATCCAGATAACGGACTATCACTTGTCTTGGCCTTTGGGCCAGGGCTGCATGTTTTGGTGATCCTCCCTTTCACTGGTCGGCTGGTGGTGGCACGGGCCTATCCTGTGAGCCCTTTCCACTTTACACGCTGCTGACATTTGTAAAGCGATCGCCAGGTCTTTCTCACAGAGGGCCAGTAGATCTCGTGTGGGGACTGATTCAGGCACCCCAACTAAGCGTAAGTTGTTCCGACAGGAACGATTTTCCAGCTCTTCTATCTTGGCCTTCATCTGCTTGTTTTCCAACTGAAGCAGAGAGCACGTAGCCTGACATTGAGCCTGTGCCTCTTCCAGCGTATTTACTCTCTCCTCCACCGAGTCGATACGACGGCCTTGTTCTGCAATATCTTGGTGGAGGTGCGCCAGGGAGGCCGTCACGGTAGTAGCTAATGATTCTTGTAAGTTCGGCAAAATTTGCGCCGCTACTTCTAGTGCCAGACTTTTATAATCTATTCCTGCAGACGGCAGTTGTTTTTCTCCGTCTCCACTTGTCTTGTCGTGAAGAAGTGCAGGAGAGTCATCATTTGATAGTGATTGTAAGGAAGGCGGGTCCGCCATTTCGCACGGTACCGCCAACGCTTTTTTTTTTTTGCTTGTTTCTGCTCCCCATGGTCACCAAAAACCGGTCCATGCACCGGCGGGAGATGAGGTACCGACAAGTTTGGGTTCTGACGGGATTGCAATCCGGATAGCCCGGGAGCAGAGATTTGCAGAGCAAGTCTGAGCAGAGCTTCACTCAGTGCGTCCGACCATGCTGGTGCCGGAACCGGAAGTCATATTTTATATGTTTTTCTTGTCAAAAGGATGGACAACACAACAGAATCAGACAGACCCCGTGTACAAGCCAATGGGGGGGTACCGTTGCTATTAAGATCCTGCACTGTGTCATGGTTTCTGTTATAAGCAGAGACTACTGTTGTGAATAGAACATTTGACCAAGGGCATGAATCTATCTGGCTTTTGGTTCAAGGGAATAGAGAATAAAAAAAATCTGTAGCCCTTACAAGCAATGGTTTCCAAAAGTGTGATGAGAGACTTTAGGAATGCAGGGGACAGAGGACATCATCCCTCATCATCTGACCATCAGGCTGCTACCTGACACCTCTGGCGATGGCTTATCTCCTTTCAGAAAAAGTAGTAGGCATGTTGAAATTTAACAAATCAAATCCTTCTTTCTGTTGTGGTGGTGGTCTGTGCATTTAGAATCTGATAGGTCTGGGTGGTCTTTGTTCTACACCTGCAGCCTCTCCTCTCCCTGTGGAGTGCCTCTTGGCATCTTAAAGGGCCAGCACAAGCTCCCTCAGCTGCTCCCAGCCTATGGCAGCCTGATTTGGGTATAGAAGGCACTCTCCTACAGGGAATGGTGCCTCAGCAATAGGTTTTCTAGCTTGCTAAACCCTGCAAAAGTACACCTTTATTCTGTTTGACTACTCCTGCTTGACCACTGCCTGACTACTGGATATTGAAATTAGAAAAATAATGTACACATGGTGCCACGTAGCGCATAAATCATGACTGTAGAGAACGGATGGGGAGCTGCTTATTTTGAAGAGTTGTGTAATTGAGGCCCAACACTGAACAGACATGTAGTATAGAACAGGAATCTTGAGCTGCAGCCAGGGGTAGAGTGGAGAATCCGTGATAACCGCTGGATTAATGTAACAATTCTGAAAAAGAATTCCAGAATTTCCAATTATATTACAGAAAGGACACACAGTGATGCATTTTGGGGTATCACATCAAGATGCTTATGGCCTGAGGAAAATGTGATGCACACATCGAAACATGTTGCCATGTGTCTTTACTATAATAAAATCGAAAATTCTGGAATGTCAGCAGCGCTGGCCTTTTTTCAGTATGAATTGTGACTACTAGATATGACCGTCTGCTGTCTGACCTGAGTTCTCCCTGATTCCAGGATTTGTGCATGTACCCCACATTTTGCTATAGGTTCCGGTAATTCTATGCAAACACAACTGCCTGTACATATTCTATGTTCTTTGTTTTCATCATGTCCACCAAAACACATATGTACCACGTTGTGAGGTGGGAGCTGCTTCTTCGATTCAATGGTCGGCTGCTTTCTACAATTGTCCCTATGTGAACTTGTGAGTTGTGAATACGATTCCATTAAAAAGCAGATGAACGCTTGTACCACAGCTGCTTTCACAGTGAACTTGCCCTAATGACAGAGGAATGGGTAATGAGGGATTCATTGTTACAGCAGATTTACACTGACATGGAATGTGCTTTTTTTTAAAAAAGAAAAAACTTTGGAACCAATCATGTTGTCCAGTATCCATCCCTGACATCATTATATCTCTGCTCTATCTCAAGAAAACAAATGGAAAATAAGACACAAACATTGTACAATCACTGGGAAGACCTGGCTAAATAGCTGGAAAAAAACACAAGAGAAAAGGAATAAAACACAATGTCAAAATGTCCAAATGTTAAACAATGTTCTCCACAAAGAAAGTCAAAATTGTTGTTTACCCCTGAGGGCTTTTCAGGCAACACCAGTGGGGCCAGACCTGCAGAGGGAATCATACTTACCTGATCCCTGCCGCTGCGTTCCGGCTCCTTCGCTCCCCTAGTGCCACTGCAGATCTCTGGTTTCCCCAGGTCAACATCTGGTTTGATGTGAATCATGTGGCCGCAGCAGCCAAAGACTGTTCTTAAGGCTACATGCACACAAACGTATTTTGTTTCCGTGTCCATTCAGTTTTTTTTGCCAATAGAATGGGGACCAATTTATTTCAATAGGTCCGCAAAATATGCGGACAGCACACCGTGTGCTATCCGCATCCGTATGTCTGTTCCGTAGCCCCACAAAAAAGATAGAACATGTCCTATTCTTGTCTGTTTTGCTGACATGAATAGGCATTGTGACAATGGATCCACACAAAAAAACGGATGTCATCCGGAAAGTCATCAGGTTTTTTTTTTGTTGCCGATCCGCAAAACAAATAAGGTCGTGGGAATGTAGCCTAACAGTGATGTGCCCAATAGTCACATATGAACACGGGACCAACACAGCTGCCCAAGAGCACATATAACAGGTCGGTCATTTTTATAGGTACAAATTTGCTTTAATGGTACACATCTGAACATACATTATATCAAGATCTTACAGGTGGCTTATGAATCCAGAATCTAGAAGTAATAAGCCCTAGTGGTAGGGGCTCATGCACACGTGTGTGCCCCGCGCCCCTGTAATGCACGAGTACTGTCAATATGCACGCAGTTTGCGGTAGACTTGACTTGAATGGATCCGCGATCCCTAAGAGATGGCCCGCACTGCAAAAAAAAATAGGACCTGTTCTATATTTCTGTGGTGCGTAGCCACGGACCAAAATACCATGGAAGCACTTCATAGTGCTTCCGTGGGCTTCCGATCCGTGCCTCTGCTCGGCACCGCTCCATATCTTGAGGATTGCAGACCCATTCAAGTCAATGATACGGAGTGCACACTGCAGATGCCCGTATGTTGCAGACCCACTGTTTGCAGTCTGCAATATGAACACGGGGCACACACGCTCGTGTGCATAAGCCCTAAGAGATTGGTCCAAAGTCAGTTGCTAATTGGGTTATGTTTGCAGGGATTTTGGGACCGTTTTGTATAAGGCCTCTTTCACACGGGCGTTGCATGTGAGGGCTGGACAAGATGCGGGTGTGTTGCGGGAATATGCACGATTTTTCAGCGCGAGTGCAAAGCGTTTTAATGCGTTTTGCACGTGCGTAAGAAAAATCGGCATGTTTGGTACCCAGACCCGAATCCGGACTTCTTCACAGAAGTTCGGGCTTGGGATCAGTGTTCTGTAGATTTTATTATTTTCCCTTATAACATGGTTATAAGGGAAAATAATAGCATTCTGAATACAGAATGCTTACTAAAATGTCCATTGAGGGGTTAAAAATAATAAACAAATTTAATTCACCCCATCCACTTGGTCGCGTAGCGGATCACCTCTTCTTTCTACAGGACCTGGCTAAAGGACCTTTGATGACGTCACTGCGCTCATCACATGGTCCATCACATGATCCATCACCATGTTGATGGACCATGTGATGAGTGCAGTGACGTCACCACAGGTCCTTTAGCCAGGTCCTGAAGAAAGTAGAAAGAAGAGGAGATCCGCTACGCGACCAACTGGATGGGGTGAATTAAATTTGTTTATTATTTTTAACCCCTCAATGGACATTTTAACTAAGCATTCTGTATTAAGAATGCTATTATTTTTCCTTATAACCATGTGATAAGGGAAAATAATAAAGATCGGGTCCCCATCCCGCACTTGCTTGCGGATGCTTGCGATTTTCACGCAGCCCCATTCACTTCTATGGGGCCTGCGTTGCGTGAAAAACGCACAAAATAGAATTTGCAGCGATTTTCACGCAACGCACAAGTGATGCGTGAAAATTACCGCTCATGTACACAGCCCCATTGAAGTGAATGGGTCCGGATTCAGTGCGGGTGCAATGCACGTGCGCGGAATTCTCCCCAGTGTTAAAGGGACCTTAGAGGTCCATTATCATGTAAGATTTGGGCTGGCCACAGGAACCTCTGGTGTTCTGGTCCTGTTTGTACGCATCAGCCCAATACTATTAACCGTAGCATTTACACTTGCTGATTAAAACAGCGTTTTCCTGTTTTGTATTATTGCTGTCAAAATTATGGGAACCACAACACCCGACCGACTGCTGTAAGTCAAAGATTCGCTGTGGTCCATTTGAAACTGGATTTGTCATCTTTGTCATGGCTCCGTAAAGGACCTAAGTCAAGCCGCTAGTGGAAACAGAGCCTAATGAGGTTTTATCCTAAAAATGGCAATAACCATGATCTGACAGCAGTTGGCAGCCAGTGACCCCTAGTGGTTGCTATGTGAAATAACATTGATTTACAGAGACCAGGCAGACAGTACTTGGCAGTGTGTCTGTAATAATAGAAATTACAATCTGTGCATTACCAGTATTACTCAGAAGCATTTTTTAACTTGCTTCTTGCCACTGATACATACACTTCCAGTACCCTTTGTGTTTGGAATGATTTTCTTATATTAAAAGGGGTTGTCCAAGTGTTTTTTACTGATGACCTATCCCTGTAATGGCTAACCTCCAGCACTCCAGCTGTGGTAAAACTACAACTCCCAAGATTGCTTGGCTGAACTCCATAGAAACGAATGAGCATGCTGGGAGTTGTATTTTCAGCACAGCTGGAGTGCCGGAGGTTAGCCATCACTGAACTATCCTCTGGAAAGGTCATCAGTATCTGATCGGTGGGGGTCCGACTCCTGGGACCCCCACCAATCAGCTCTTTGAGAAGACAGAGGCACTTCCAGTAGTGCCACAAACCAAGCACAGCGCCATCAACTGTACAGCGACTGTGCTTGGTATCGCAGCTCAGCCCAATTCACTTCTATATGACCAAAGAACGTGACTTCAGATGACCTAGGGAAAGCTAGAGAAGACCGTGGTGCTACTGCGAGCACTGCTGCCCTTTGAAACAGCTGATCAGCGGGGGTCCCAGGTGTCGGACCCCCATCGATCAGATACTGATGACCTATCCACAGGAAAGGTCATCACTATAAAAACTCTTAGAAAACCCCTTTAAAATAAAAAGTAGCAATACTTTAATTTCAGTCATATTTGATAGTTATTTTATTGCGGTGGACATTTTTGCAAAAGTGACAAGAGCTGCCCTATCTGTTGTCACTTAGAGGAAGACTAAAGATAGAAATATATGTTAGAAGTATCAGGAGATGTTCCTGCCTCCACTGCTCATCAGTCTGCAGGATTTTCTGCATTATCCTGAAACCAATCATCTCATAGAAATCCTGCAGAGAACACAGGGGTTCATCTCCAGCTGATCGCTTCCATCTTGGACTGGTGGCCAGATGAGGAGGTGGTACCTAGTCATTGGGGCAGGTCTTAAACTTTTCGTCCTATGACAGACAAGGCAGAGGGTGGAGCCAGGAACTTACCCAGGGCAATGAGAAGAAGGGGAACATGGCTGAGCTCCTGGGACACATGCCTGTTCATATAGTTCTTGGTTATAATTATAATATGAGACAATAAAAGGAAAATAAAACCGAATAGAAAGGAGAAGATTGTGGGAGATGTTGATGGAATGTTCTTTAAACTTTTCGTTAATGTGATTTTCTGGTACACAGATATTGATGGCTTGTCCTCAGGATAGGTCACCGATATCAAATCTGTGGGGGTCCTACACCCTGTATTCTTACCAATCAGCTGTTTCAGGCAGCCACAAGAATTGAAAACTATACAAACTGAGTGAACGGAGTTGGAAAGACAAGGGGGCAGAATTATCATTAGTATACGCCAGATTTTCTGGCGTGAAAAAGTCGCAAGTGGTGTTTCTCCGACACTTTCACCACATTCCCAAAAAAGGAGCATGGTGAGGGCAGGGAGCGGGCAGGGCCAGCCCAGTGGCGCCACATTTATTATCTTTTGTGCCAGTTCTCTGGTGTAAAAGAACACTGAAATGTATGCAAGCCGGGGACTGGCATAGATATTAGTATACGTGTACAGACTGCCTCCGCAGCGCACCTGTTTATCATAGACCGGCGTGCGCTGCCTGTCTTACTTAAATCTGTCCCAAGGTTCTGTCCACTGTGGTGGTCATGCTGGGTACTGCAGCTTAGCTGCCTTCCAAGTGAATGGGAGGTGAGCTGCAGAACACCAATACCAGAAACTACAAAGTGGACAGAGTCCTCCATTCTATGTATAGTCTCTGGCACTGTCAGCTGGTAAAACAGCTGATCTGTGGGAGTGCTGAGCATCCTGAGGACAGGCTATCAATATCCCCAAAGGGGGGGGGGGGGAAATGTCAGTGCATCTTATGGGGCCAATACTAATGAGTGCTTCTATTACAGGAGGACCACATACTTACATTTCAGTGGCTAAAATTGAGGACTATAAGCCCCACCACCTGGAACATCCCAAACCCACACAGGAACACCTATTCGTGGGCGGGGTTTGCGTTAACCTCACCCATTTTCAGACCGGGACAGCACACATTTGTCGGGGACAGTCCCGGCAAATTTGGGACAGTTGTCCCGGTCTTATAGGGCGAAAAATATGGTAAGTTATTTCAGAGCTGGAAACTGGTAAATCTGTGGGGATGCTGAGAAGGATAGGATAGGCCATCAATATCTAAGTACTGGAAAACCCCTTTAAGTTACCGTCTCAACAGCTGATATAACAACCGTCAGTTGGTTATTGGTAGAACATGTTGGTTGGGTGCAGTGGTTGCAGGCTTCCTAGTGCTTGAGAGGGTTCAATGACACTCATTATCATAATGAAACAGCAGATTTCAAAATTTGAGAGTGTATAGGGCACCGTGACATTTTTTTCTGTGCCAAGCTTCAAATTAACACCTTAATGACCAGCTTGTTTTGGGCCTTACTTACCAAGCAATTTTTTCCCCCCATTTTTTATCATCTTCTTCCAAGAGCTATAACTTTTTTATTTTTCCCTCTATGCAGCCAGATGAGGGCTTGTTTTTATTCAGGACAAGTTGTAATTTTTAATGGTGCCATTTTGGGGCACATATAACCTACTGATTAAGCTTTATTAACTCTTTCTGGGAGTGGGATTGGAAAAAACAGCAATACTGCCAATGAGTTTTTACATTATAAATTTTACAGCATTCATTTTTTCGCAAAAATAACATTATAACTTTATTCTCTAAGTAAGTACAGTTACAGCGATGCCAAATATAGTTTTTTATGCTTTACAACTTTTGCCCAATAAAACCCCTTTAAAAAAAAAAAGAAAATCTTTTTGCATCGCAGCATCACAAGACCCATACCTTTTTTATTTTGCTTTCTACAGAGCTATGTGAGGACTAGTCTTTGCCGAGCATGCTCAGCAGAAGGGACAGATAGTGTAAAGACAGGAATGTTTTTTTTTGTTTTTTAGGCAGGGTTTAGTGTTGAAAGGTGTTAGACACCCCAAAGTTTTTTTAAGGACTATTGTTTTATCTGGCTGCAATATATATTATTAGCACAACCTGCGCCAAATTGCGTGCAATTGTTTGGCCACTGCTGACAGTGACACAACCTCTGCTACATCTGTTGTGTTACATTTGCGCATCCTAAATATCTGTGACATTCAGTGCAAATGTTTGGCCGCTGGTGACAGCGACATTACCTTCACTACATCTCCTGTATAACGTTTGCGCATCCTAAATATCACTGACATTGAGTTTAATATTTTTGCCACTGGTGACAACAAAACCTGCACTACATCTCCTGCATAACGTTTGTGCATCCTAAATATCTGTGATATTCAGTGTTATATTGTCATAGCCGCTGGTGACAGCGATATTACCTGTGCTACATCTCCTGTATAACGTTTGTGCATTCTAAATATCTCTGACATTCAGTGTAATTTATTTGCGCATACACTTACAAAACCTGTACGTAAGACAAACTAGCAAGCATATACACTCACCTAAAGAAGTATTAGGAACACCATACGAATACGGTGTTGGACCCCCTTTTGCCTTCAGAACTGCCTTAATTCTACGTGGCATTGATTCAACAAGGTGCTGATAGCATTCTTTAGAAATGTTGGCCCATATTGATAGGATAGCATCTTGCAGTTGATGGAGATTTGAGGGATGCACATCCAGGGCACGAAGCTCCCGTTCCACCACATCCCAAAGATGCTCTATTGGGTTGAGATCTGGTGACTGTGGGGGCCATTTTAGTACAATGAACTCATTGTCATGTTCAAGAAACCAATTTGAAATGATTTGAGCTTTGTGACATGGTGCATTATCCTGCTGGAAGTAGCCATCAGAGGATGGGTACATGGTGGTCATGAAGGGATGGACATGGTCAGAAACAATGCTCAGGTAGCCCGTGGCATTTAAACGATGGCCAATTGGCACTAAGGGGCATAAAGTGTGCCCAGAAAACATCCTCCACTCCATTAAACCACCACAACCAGCCTGCACAGTGGTAACAAGGCATGATGGGTACATGTTCTCATTCTGTTTACGCCAAATTCTACCATTTGAATGTCTCAACAGAAATCGAGACTCATCAGACCAGGCAACATTTTTCCATTCTTCAACAGTCCAATTTTGGTGAGCTCGTGCAAATTGTAGCCTCTTTTTCCTATTTGTAGTGGAGATGAGTGGTACCCGGTGGGGTCTTCTGCTGTTGTAGCCCATCCGCCTCAAGGTTGCAGGAGACGGTTGCCTCCGCTACAGAGGGTAGTACCCATAGCAGGTTTATCCCATCTGTTCAGCGTGGATGGGCCAAAGAGGAGGAAGAGGATGAGGAGATTGAGAGTCATCCTCCTGATGAGGACAACAAAGTCTTGTCTGTTGAGACTCTGTCACAAATGGCTGACTTTATGTTATGCTGCCTTTCCTGTGACTCTTGCGTTATATGCATTTTGGCCAACACGATTACTGGTTGTTCACCCTTCTTGACCCATGCTACAAAGAGAACTTCTCATCTCTCATTCCTATGGTGGAGAGGACTGGCAAAATGGTGCAATACCAGAGGGTCCTTGTAGAAAAATTGCTCCAAAAATTTCCAGCTGACAACGCGGGCAGCAGAGTACGTAGTTCCTTGGGCAACCGAGGAGGGGAGACGAGGGGAACACACAGTAGTTCCAACAGAGGCAGGGCAACACTCTCCAAGGCCTGGGACAATTTCATGACACCCCACCAGCACTCTCACCCTGATGCGTGGCCTAGTGTCACAAGGAGGGAAACGTTTTGGAAGATGGTGAAGAAGTACGTAGCAGACCGTGTCAGCATCCTCAGTGATCCCTGTGTGCCTTACAACTATTGGGTGTCCAAGCTGGATACGTGGTATGAACTGGCGCTCTATGCCTTGGAGGTCCTGGCCTGCCCTGCCGCCAGCGTTTTGTCAGAGCAGGTATTTAGTGCTGCTGGGGGTATAATAACTGATAAGCGCATCAGCCTGTCAACTAAAAATGCTGACAGGTTGACTCATAAAAATGACCAAGGCCTGGATTGCCCCTGACTTCTCTACTTCACTAGAGGAAAGCGGCTGAACATAAATGCACTTTAAATGTGGCTTTTATGGTGTATTGAATACACTGTATTCCCATGCACCCCTTCCACCACAAAAAAGGGTATATGGTTTAATCTTCCTTTTCTCGTCCTCCTCCATCATATCAACATGCTTATTAGGCTTCCTTCGCTCCTAATGTTTTAGAGGGTCAGCAGCAGGCCCTCGCTCCTAATGTTTTAGATGGTCAGATTAGCAGCAGGCCCTGGCCCCTAATGTTTTAGATGGTCAGATCAGCATCAGGCACTCTCCCCTAATGTTTTAAAGGGTCAGATCAGCAGCAGGCACTCGCCCCTAATGTTTGATAGGGTCAGCTCAGCAGCAAGCAGACCCTCACCCTAATGTTTTAGAGGGTCAGTTTAGTAGCAGACCCTTACCCCGAATATTTTATAGGGTCAGCTCAGCAGCAGGTCCTCACCCCTAATGTTTTAGATGGTCAGTTCAGCAGCAGACTCTCACCCCTAATGTTTTAGATGGCAGATTAGCAGCAGGCCCTCGCCCATAATGTTTTAGATGGTCAGCTCAGCAGCAGGCCCTCGCCCTTAATGTTTTTGAGGGTCACCAGCAGGCCATCAATCATAATTTTTCAAGGGTGTGTATGATGCCCTCCTTTATGTGTAATAAAGGGTGTATTGAAGTGCGGGTTCCTTGTAATTTTTGGCAGCCCTTTCACTAAGTGCATAGGCTTTATGAGTGTAGGAGCACCACTAGCTGAACAATTGTACCACAATGTGAATGAGGCCCTCCATTATGTGATATACAGGTTGTATCGGAGTGCCTCTTCCTTGTAATTTTTGGCAGCACTTGCACTTTATATACAAGTAAATATACAGGAAAGGATGTTTCCTAACAATTTTTCCTCTAAACTCAATTTTATCTTATTTTATATTATTGTCAGTTTGTAAAAGTGGCGTAGTACTCGGACAACATCGTTCTCAGCAGCAACCTGGGAGTCCAAGATGCATCCAGACATCCTCCCCATGCTGTTCCCGAACCATTTAAGTGGTGTTTTCATCCATTTTTGGCCCTTTGCTATGAACCAGACACCCTCCCCTCTTCAGACCAGGGAGTGCCTGGTTTAATGCTCGGGTTCTCGCATTGACTTCCATTGTGCTCTGGTGCTCTGTAGAGCACCCAAGCATCCCAAAGTGTTCTACTCGAGCACCAGGGCACCCGAGCACTTTGGTGCTCGATCAACACTAGTAAGGACTCGATTTTTGAGAGACGACTTGTAGTTTCCAAGGGTATCATATTGGGGTACTGGGTGTGCATGACATTTTTTCAGGTCTTTCCAGTGACCTGGGCCACTCAAGGACATTCACAGAGTTGTCCCCAAGCCACTCCTGTGTTGTCTTGGCTGTGTGCTTAGGGTCACTGTCTTGTTGTAAGATGAAGTTTCGGCTCAATCTGAGATACAGAACACTCCGGATCAGATTTTCATTAAGAATATCTATGTATTTGCTTTATTTAGCTTTCCCTCGACTCTGACTAGTCTCCCTATCCCAGCTGCTGAACGCCCCCCCCCCCCCCCCCCCCCCAGAACAATGCTGCCACCACCATGCTTAACTATGGAGATGGTACTGGGTGGGTGATGAGCAGTGCCTGTTTTGAGGCCAAAAAGTTGGTTTCATTAGATCAGAGAATCTTGTTTCTCACAGTGCAAGAGTACTTTAGCTGCTTTTCTTGTAAACTTTCATGTGTCTTTTACTGAGGAGAGGCTTCTTTCTGGCCACTCTGGAGTGCTGCAGTGATGGAAGTTTCTGCAATCTGCACACAGGATCTTTGAAACTCAGCCAGAATGACCATTGGGTTCTTGATCACCTCTCTTATCTTGGGCCTTACTTAGTTGTAACGGGGCGCCGAAGGCGCAATCACGGTCTCCCATCAGCCGCAGACCTGCTGCTTAGCTTCGGGAGCGAGGATCTGTGTTTGGCCTCGTTTCCAGGGCGATCTTGGTAGCTGGGAGGCTCCCTGCTCCTAGGTCTGCCTTGAGCGCCGAGCTGATCACTCAGTGCTCGACTTGTCTGTCTGTCGGTCATGTGACACTGGACATGTCACATGACCCTGACTCCCCACTATAAATACAGGCAACCTGCTGGCTACAGGTTGCCTGTGATACTGGTCCATTGGTGCTTCCTTGTTCCTTGTCTGTGGTTGCTTGTTCTGATTGACCTCCTGACCTTGTGACCTCGGCTCGTTCTTTGACCTCGACTTTGTCTCATCCTTAGTACGTATTGCTCTCCTGGATTGACCTCGGCTCAGACTGTTGACTTTACATTTGCCCGCTCCATTTGTACTACCGCTTCTCCTGGTTCTGACCCTTGGCTAGTTGACCTTCTGTATCTTTCCTCTGTGCACTTACGTAAGTAAGGGACCATCACCCAGTTACGCCCCAGTTACGTAGTATAAGTAGGCAGGGACAGGGGTTGACGGTGGAGTCAGAGTGCACCCTCTTTCCTTTCTCTCTGTTCCCTGACATTAGTGTAGTGGTGGGGTGGCCAACTCTAGAAAGAGTCCTGGTTGTTCCAAACTTCTCCCATTTAAGAATTATCAGGGCCATTGCTTTTCAAAGCTTTCAGTTCTGCAAAACATGTTTGTTACCCTTCTCCAGATCTGTTCCTCCACACAATCCTGTCTATGATCTCCACAGGCAGTTCTTTCTTCCTCATGCCTTGGTTTTTGCTCTGATATGCATTGTTAGCTGTGAGACCTTATACAGACAGGACTGTGTCTTTCCAAATCATGTCCAATCACCTAAATTTACCACAGGTGGACTCCAATCAAGGTGTAGAAACATCTCAAAGATGATCAACAGAAATGGGAGGCCCCCAAAGCTGAAGTGTCATAGTTAAGGATCTAAAACTCTGAATAACTATGTCCATGCGAAATTTTAGTTTTTCCCTTTTAATATATTTGAAAAAATTTCTAAAATTCTGTTACACTTACTCATTGTGGGGCATTGAGTGCAGAATGATGGAGAAAAACTTGAAAAAAAATGTAAGCACAAGAGTGCAACATAACAAAATGTGAAAAAAGTGTCTGAAGACTTTCTTAATGCATAGCATAATTTCTGCTGCAGGGGAAGCAACACACTCGATGTGGCTTCCATCAGGTTCACACACCTTATTATGAACCACTCTATGAAGTAAACCTGTCGGTTCAGGTGCTGTAGAAACTATACGTCTTCTGGGCTGCTCATCTGAATGTGTCAACTGTTGTTAGGCAAATGAGGGCCTGCAGGATATGTCATATTCTTCTGCGCACACCTCCGAAGCTAAAACAAAGAGAAGACTTGCACAATAACTGAAAAGATAATTATAGATTTGATTATTTCAGCAGTACGACCGGTCTGACTACCATGGTTTCCTATAAACTTATATTGTTTATCCAGGTACCTAACCGAAGCATTCTGGCTAGAAAACCAACCAACCACGTCTCTTATTTCATTCTGCCAACAGCTCAGCATAGAATGCGTTATATTGATGATGTGCTCCTTCTATCGCAAAGAGCATGCTAATTTGGTGCAAAGGAATTTCATAACTAATTCATTTTTTTCCTAAGTGATGCCATCTAGTAAAACAAAAAGAAATTACCTTTTTTCCTGGAAACAGGATGTGCATGATGAGTTTCAGGAAATGTTTTTTATTTTATTACCTTAAAGGGGTTTTACATTTTAGGACATAAACACCTTTTTGTTAAAGGTAAAAAATATTCTATTTTCCAACATACTTTCTGTATCACTTCTGAATTATTTTTAAGAGTACACTCAAGTGTCCTGGCCATGTTCTCCATGGACAGAACACGTATCCATTGACTTTTAATACACACATCACTATAGAAACCAAGGAGACATTCAGTATTTTGGTCCATGATGCAGACCTAACTCTCATGGAAGTCTATGGGTCCATGGAAAACCACTGACACAACAAAAATGCCATTCAAGTTCCATCAGTGGTTTTCATGACCATTGGTAGGAGATGCTCTGGAAATTAATTTCCATCTGAGCAGTGTATGTGGAATACAGATGACACATGAAGGGCAAAAAATATGGATCCTTCTCGGACAACTTTACAGATGAACCGCTGACCATCTTGTCATAGATGTCACCATAAACACAGATATGGATAAGGCCTAACCGTTCAGCAAGCTATTCCTTAGTATTCTGAAATTGTCAAAGATGTTGCCAGGGGGCGTAGCTATAGGGGGTGCAGAGGTAACAGTTGCTACCGGGCCCAGGAGCCTGAGGGGGCCCAAAGACCCTTGTGCTGCAGAAGAAGACACCAGTATTATAGCAATTGCATACTGGTTAAGTTGCAGGCTGGAGAGAAGGGGTTAGGTCAGGAATTTGGCATGGTGGGGAGAGAGGTGCCGTTTCAATTTTTGCCTCAGGCAGCTTGAAGGCTATGTGCTTCCCGGCCCCTGGCCACAAAGCACTGAGGGAAGGGGGGCCCAAGCTGAACTCTTGCACCGGGGCCCATGAGCCTTTAGCTACGCCGCTGGATGTTGCCCTTGTGGTCACTGCTTTGCCACCAATCCACGTTAGTGTAGAGAGGTTGTTCTGTGTTCCAAAATAATTAACATATTTTTTGTTTTATAAGATGCATCAAGTTTTTAGAGTAGGAAAATCTGATAAAAATATGTGTCTTTAATCCTTAGAGCAGACCCCCGATCTTCATCAGACCCCAAGTCTTCATAAGACCTCAGATCAGACACCCAATCTTCATCAGACCCCAAAGTCATTCCCCCAATCTTCATAAAACCTCAGATCAGACCCCCAATCCTCATAAAGCCTCAGAAATTGTAGTCGTATAAATCTGCTGTGAGTTCTATCTAAGTAGCCTGATTACTTACATGATGGCGAGAAAAGTCCTTACGTCACCATCTTACTACAGTAAATTTATGACGGAGCTGGAGTCGGAGTCAGAGCCGAAGTCAGAGCTGGAATGTGATAAAATAGAGGATTTGGAGTCAGAACTTTGGCTTCCTAACTTCACAGCCCCGATCCTACGCATGTGAACAGGGTTTCAAAAACATCATTCATATGCATTGGTTAAGGATTGCACACAGATGTTGGTGCGGAATACCAGCCAAAATCTGAGTGAAATTTCCATATTGCAGGAGAAAACTATGAAGCGATCATGATGACTATGTCAGGGTCCATATCGGCTTGTGTTCAGTCCTGGTCCTGAGCTACAGAGGGATAGCATGGAGAAACTGAAATATAATATGTGATAGGTGTATGGTCAATGTGTACATCCAAATCAGGTATCACGAGCATTCACAGTACAAAGAATCCAAATAGATGGACACCGTTTTAGTGCATCCCATTATAAATGATCTCATGCAATGTTAGTATGTCAGGTAATCGCTGAAATAGCAATTTCCTTTTACAATGTTACTACTAGAAACAATAACTGGGGAAAACTTTGTGATAATCCCAGGAGGAATTCTGGCTGTGGTTGTACTGCACACATAATAGCAAGCGAGTCACTGGACTCCAGGCTATAGTCCTTCATGTCCTGTGTCTGCTGACTGTTCTCAAGGGCAAGAGAGTGGAACGCCCCACAATCTGCCTCCACGCCCACAGCTGATGGAGACTATCTTATAGATAGAAACAGGGGACCTGTTTTATTTTAAAAAAATCAATAGCCTCATAAAGAGGTCTTCCGGTTCTTCTATATCAATGGCATGTCCTCCGGATAGGCCATCAATATCTGATCGGCAGGGATCACACAATAGACGAAGCTGTGTAGTTCTGGGATCCACTTCCAGAACCGGAGCTACTCCAGAACAGCAAATCGGTGAAAGGGCAGGGTGTCGGATCCTTGCCAATCCCGAGCATAGGCCATCAATATTAAAATGCTAGAAAACCCTCTTAAATTGTAACCGCTTTTTTTTTTTTTTTAATCAAAAGATCAGTTTTAGCATATGTTACTGCTGGTGCAGCATTATGCATAAAGCAATCTTTAGTTTCTTCACATACCAGTTTTCTTAGAGTTTTTCCATTTGGTACGGCTGTTTTAACCTCTACTGTACAATATGAGGACCTTCTCAAGATGGCTCTTCTGCCAGTTCTCTGAGGCCAAAACTGCCTTCCCTCACTTCACATACACACTTGCTGTATCCAGCAGCTCCCTGCCAGCCAATCAGATTGAATTACTGAGAGACTGCCCCTCTGTCTTCTGTTTATACTAAAGGGAAGAAGACAAACAAGCCTTAGCAATGGTCTTTTAACCCCATCCCGACCAGCACGATAATAGTACAGCGCTGCGGAGCTGCACCTGCCCGATCATCTGCAGGGGACCAGCTTTTCCCTTTAGCCGGACCCCTGCTGTATGCGCCGGCATCAGTGAAAACACAGATGCCAGCACATTAACCCTAACTATGCCGCGGTCAGTGCTGACCGCGGCATGTGCGGGGTGTGTGCAGGGAGGGAGCTCCCTTCCCCATCTGGTCCCCGCGCTGCTGTGACGGGGACCCGATGGTAGCCCGATGCCTTCCACAGGCATCGGGGCTGCTTTCCATGTAAGCCTGTGAGATCCAGCCCCCTGGATCTCACAACTAGGAAGGCTGTAAGTGTATTAGTGTGTAATACACTTACAGCCAATGCATTACATCACAGAAGTATTGTAATGCATTGAACAGGGGATCAGACCCCCCAAAAGTTTTTTGGGGGAAAAAAAAAGTTTAAAAAGAGTTTCAAGTAAAAAAAATGTAATCGTTCTTTTCCCATAATTAAGTAATAAAAAAATTGGGGGGAAAAAGGAAAAAAAAAAAAGTATATATATTAGGTATTGCTGTGTCCGTATTGACCGGCTCAATCAAAATATCACATGATCCAACCTCTCAGGTGAATGCAGTAAAAAACAAACAAAAAAAGTGAGAAAACAGCCATTTTTTGGTCACCTTCTGTAACGGGGAGCCGGCGACACACTCTTCCCCTTCAGAGCTTCCGGCATCCCACTAGTGAGGAGGAGCGAGGACGCGGCCGGCGTCCTCATCTCCATGGTGACAAGGGGACGGGGAGAACCCGGCCGCGCACCATTCCACATCGTGGCTGGAGTCCTCTATCCCCTAGACAACAAGCAGCTGGGGAACTGAGCGCCGACGTTAATAAATCGGCTCTCAGCTGCACTGAGGTGCGGGACATGGGTCATGTGACTCTGGCTACATCACATGACCCATCTAGTGGACCTATTTAAACAGGTAAACTGCTGGCCACAGGTTGCCCGTGATTGGTCTTACTTCATCTAGTGATTCCTGTTTGTGCGACTTCTACCTTTTTACCTCGGCATGAACTTAACTCTGACCTGGTTCTACCCCCTGTATTGACGTGATCTCTTGACGCCTGACCTCGGCTTGTATTTGACCCTGACCTGGTGTTACCCCTGGTACTGACGCGACCTCCTGGCTTTTGACCTCGTCTTGTATTCACTTGGCATTATAGTTTATTGTGTGCTTTTGTACCCTCCTATCCTTTACCTGGGTCCTTCGCTCTATTACTATTCTGTGCCGGACTGGAAGCCTCGCTTCTGTGAGATCTGTATCACTATTGTGTACACTTTGTGTTGTTCCTTTTCTTAGGCCCCTGCACGCACGTAAGCTAGGGACTGCTGCTCAGTTGTACCCCGTCGGTTAGGGCGGCCCGTGCAAGTAGGTAGAGATAGACGTGTGGGTGGAGATTAGGGCAGCACTCATCCCTACCTTTCGTGACACCTTCCCTCACAAAAAGTGTTATACCAATCGATCAAAAAGGCGTATTTAGCCCAAAATGGGACCAATCAAACCGTCATCCTGCAAAAAATAAGACCCTACCTAAGACAATCATCCAAAAAATAAAAAAAATATGGCTCTCAGAAAATGGCAACACAAAAACAAAATTTAATTCTGTTCAAAAATGCATTAACTGTGTAAAACTAAACAAAAATAAAAATGATAGACATATTAGATATAGCTGTGTCCGTAACAACCTGCTCTATAAAAATATCACATGAGATGCCCCCTCAGGTGAATGCTGTAAAAAAAAAAAAATAATTTACTATGCCAAAACAGCCATTTTTTGTCACCAAGCGATCAAAAAGTATTACCGTATGTACCCCAAAATGGTACCAATCAAACCACCATCTCATCCCACAAAAAAAATGAGACCCTACCTAAGACACATATTACTCCCCCATTAAAAAGATCCATCCCCGGTGATGTCACCAGACCGGCCCTCGTTACCGCCCCTCCGTGCTCTCTGCATAATGACTTAGACTGCCGGTGACGTCACTGGGCTCCCTGCGAAGTGGAAGAAGAGGCTTCGCTTGCCTGCAAGGGATCCGGTACATCACTGATTTTACAAAAATAGTCACTTCCGGCCAATAATTTGCATTATCAAAATGGGGCTTCAGAAATATGTGGCGCAGGTAGGACATGCATTTGTGAAATATGTATGTCACTCTAGTACTATTACAACAATGTCCCCAATCCCAGACAACCCCTTTAATATATTCTTTGAAGGGTGTAGTTTCCAAAATGGGGTCACTTTTTGAGGGCTTCCACTGTAGGGTTTACGTTTGGGTTTCTTCAAATACAAAATGGTGCCTAAAAACCATTTTAGCAAAATCTGCCTCCAAAATCCATATGGCACTCCTTTCCTTCTGACCACCACCACGTGCCCATAGAGTATACCAACACAAATGGGGTATTTATGTAAACTGCAGAATCAGAGTAAGGTCTCATGCACACAAACGCATTTGGTTTCCGTGTCGGTTCCTTTTTATTTGCGGATAGGATGCAGACCTATTCATTTCAATAGGTCTGCAAAAAACGCAGACAGCACACTGTGTGCTATCCGCAACCGTGTGTCCATTCCGTAGCCATGCAGAAAAATAGAACATGTCCTATTCTCGTCCGTTTTGCGGACAAGGATAGGCATTGTTATAATGGGACCGCAAAACACATACGGTCATGTGCATGTAGCCTAATGCATATTGAGGTTTAGTTTGCTGTTGACCCTTGCTGTGTTGCTAGAAAAAATTGATTAACATGAAAAATCTGCATAAAAAATACCAGTGTATTACTGTATTGCGGCGGCAGCAGGGAGCGCACGGCGTCATAGCAACCAATGACGCCGTGCGCTCCTGCTCTCAGGCCGTGTGCATGAGCCCTTTACCATGGTGATGGATCATGTGATGACCGGAGTGACGTCACCACAGGTCCTTGTTGCTACACAGAGCTAAGATGAAGACAGAAGGAGATGCCGGCTACGCGAGCAAGTGGACTAAGGTGAGTTAATTATTATTATTATTTTTTTAACCCCTCTAGCGCTATTTTACTATGCATTCTGTATTCAGAATGCTATTATTTTCCCTTATAACCATGTTATAAGGGAAAATAATACAATCTACAGAACACCGATCCCAAGCCCGAACTTCTGTGAAGAAGTTCGGGTTTGGGTACCAAACATGCCGATTTTTCTCACGCGAGTGCAAAACGCATTACAATGTTTTGCAGGCGCGCGGAAAAATTGCGGGTGTTCCCGCAACGCACCCGCACATTTTCCCGCAACGCCCTTCTGAAAGAGGCCTAAAGGGTTAACAAAGTTTGTAACATCAGTTTTGAATAATTTGAGGGGTGTAGTTTTTTTAAAATGGGGTCATTTATGGGTGGTTTCCATTATGTAAGCCCCTCAAAAATCACTTTATAACTGAATTGGTGCTTAGAAAAATGATTTTGGAAATTTTGTTGAAAATTTGAAAAATGGCTTTAAACTTCTAAGCCTTCTAATGTCCTAAATAAAGAAAACAACATTTACAAATGATGCCAACATAAAGCAGACTTATGAGGAATGATGACTCATAACTATTTTATGAGACATTACTATCTGTCTTAAGGCCCATGCATACGACTGTTGCCCCGCTGTGGCCGTATTGCGGCCTGCATACTTGAATGGGTCCGCAAACCCAGAGATGCGGTGTGGAAGCATGCATCGAAACCTCACGGAAGTACTATGAAGTGCTTCCGTGGTGTTTCTGGACGTGCCTCCGCACCGCAAAAAAGGAGTGCATGCAGATGCGGATCGCGGACCCTATTCAAGCGAATGGGCCCTCGAACTGCATGCGGCTGCCCAACGGTCGGTTCCCCCTGCATCGCGGACCGCAATTTGTCGTCCACAACACGGGCCCAGGCACATGAGCCCTTAAAAGTAGAGAAATTAAAGTTTAAAAACTTTTCCCAGTTTTTGGTAAATTTGGGATTTTTTTTTATAAATAAAGGAAAAATATATTGACTGATTTTGTACTGTCGTGAAGTACAATGTGTCATGAGAAAACAGTCTCAGAATGGCCTGGATATGTAAGGGTTAAGGGAGCAGTGGAAAGGGACAGGGGACATTAATGAAAGCTGTTGTTCTAAGGTAATTACAGATCTTTTGACAATCATTGACAGACTGGGTCCATTCACACGTCCTGTTTTTTTTCATCCTGAAAAACGGTCCGTTTTTTGCGGATCCGTTGTTCCTGAAAATGTTTCCGTATGTCATCCGTATGTCATCCGTTTTTTGCGGATCCGCAAAAAACGGGAACATGTATACATTTCAATAATCAAATAAAGTTGTTTGGATTTCTTTGAAAAAAAATAGAAAAAAAATAAATAAAATAAAAATAAAAAAAATTTGTTATGTGTTTCCAGGAACGGAATCCGCAAAAAACGGATGACATACGGAATGACATCCGAATGTCATCCGTTTTTTGCGGATCCATTGACTTTGTATTGTACCAGGATCCGATTTTTCAGGACAAGAATAGGACATGTTTTATATTTAAACGGACATGCGGAACGGAACCTGTCCGATTTTTTCCAGGACCCATTGAAAATGAATGGGTCCAGATCTGGTCCTGATCTGTTCCTGAAAAAACGGAACAGATCAGGAAAGAAAAAACGGACGTGTGAATGGACTTTAACTCAGGTATACCTGCCTAGCTCTAATAAACTATCAAATAGTTACACTTTAAGAAATAAATATTTTTCTAAATGCGTTATTAAAAATGTTTTTAAAAAAAGGACTTTAAATAAGACGTTCATCCAGTATGCAAATTACCCAGCACTCTGCAAAACTCTTGGTCCCAACTTCAGGGCTCTTCCCACAACCCCCAATGGCGGTGATTAGGGATGAGAGAATCGACTTCGGATGAAACATCTGAAGTCGATTCGCATAGAACTTCGTTCCAAGGGTCTATTCACACATCCGCAAAATGGGTCCGCATTTGTTCCACAATTTTGCGAACAGATGCGGAACCATTCATTTTAAATGGGGCCGGAATGTGCTGTCCATGTGCATACGTATTTGCAGTTCCGCACTTTCCTTCCGCAAAAAAATAGAACATGTCCTATTCTTGTCTGCAATTGCGGACAAGAAAAGGCATTTTCCATGAGATTGACGGCGATGTGCGGTCCGCAAAATGTGGAACGCACATTGCCGGTGTCCGTGTTTTGTGGATCCGCAAAACACATACAGACGTGTGAATGGACCCTTATACTGTATGGAGTAGGAGCTCCGTACAGTATTAGAATGTATTGGCTCTGATGACTGAAGTCTCACGAGACTTCGCGCAATAACTTCATAAATTAATTTGTACTGTAGAAAAACATTTCCCGAACTTGGGTTCGGTTCCAAGGTACCATTAATTTATGAAGTTATTGCGCAAAGTCTCGTAATACTGTACGGAGCTCCTGCGTTTTATGCAAATCGACTTTGGATGTTTCATCCAAAGTCAATTCGCTCATCCCTAGCGGTGACACTTATGGTCATGTGAATGTCACTTTATAGTGAGACGTCGGGGGGGAAAGATGCTCCGACTGATGTACTTTGAACTTGTCCACTTCTTTGTCTACTACTCAGATCTGCTTTGGGCAGTTTCCCTATTGACATACAGTAAACATGTATGCTCAGCTGATCCGAGAATGCATATTTATAAAGGGGGGAGGCATGGAACATAGTTGTCTTTTGCTGCCAGCTATTAAACGGGTTTTCCGAAACTTAAATACTGATGAGCGCCGGTGCCTTCTCAAAGAGCTGACCTGTGGGGGTCCCAGGTGTCGACCCCCCCACCGATCAATAGGTCATCAGTATGTTAGGCCTGTATTGCACCAACATATTATGTGATCAATATCTGTCCAATCAGATCAATAGTTGGTGTATATAACAAAAGATCTGTGGGTGTAATTGGCCATCTGACCAGATAATCTGTTGGTGTAATACAGGCCTAAGTCTCGGAAAACCCTTTGAAGGGCCTTTTACATAGGGTGATAGCCTTGCTGTGCACTACAATCAACTGCATTGGTGTCCCCAGGACATTGATACAGTTGTATACTGTGGCGAGCTACAAGAGCCAACACCATCCACTCTCATGCCACAGGCCACTAGATCTGAAGCTCATGGCAGGACATATACAGACGTGGACAAAATTGTTGGTACCCTTTGGTCAATGAAAGAAAAAGTCACAATGGTCACAGAAATAACTTTAATCTGACAAAAGTAATAATAAATTAAAATTCTATAAATGTTAACCAATGAAAGTCAGACATTGTTTTTCAACCATGCTTCAACAGAATTATGTAAAAAAATAAACTCATGAAACAGGCATGGACAAAAATGATGGTACCCCTAGAAAACACAGAACATAATGTGACCAAAGGGACATGTTAATTCAAGGTGTGTCCACTAATTAGCATCACAGGTGTCTACAACCTTGTAATCAGCCATTGGGCCTATATATATGGCTCCAGGTAATCACTGTGTTGTTTGGTGATATGGTGTGTACCACACTCGACATGGACCAGAGGAAGCAAAGGAAAGAGCTGTCTCAAGAGATCAGAAAGAAAATTATAGACAAGCATGTTAAAGGTAAAGGCTATAAGACCATCTCCAAGCAACTAGATGTTCCTGTGAGTACAGTTGCACATATTATTCATAAGTTTAAGATCCATGGGACTGTAGCCAACCTCCCTGGACGTGGCCGCAGGAGGAAAATTGATGACAAATCTAAGAGACGGATAATCCGAATGGTAACAAAAGAGCCTAGAAAGACTTCTAAAGAGATTCAAGGTGAACTTCATGCTCAAGGAACATCAGTGTCAGATCGCACCATCCGTCGTTGTTTGAGCCAAAGTGGACTACATGGGAGACGACCAAGGAGGACACCATTGTTGAAAACGAATCATAAAAAAGCAAGACTGGAATATGCCAAACTACATGTTGACAAGCCACAAAGCTTCTGGGAGAATGTCCTGTGGACAGATGAGACAAAAATCGAAGTTTTTGCCAAGGCACATCAGCTGTATGTTCACAGACGAAAAAATGAAGCATATCAAGAAAAGAACACTGTCCCTACTGTGAAACATGGAGGAGGCTCTGTTATGTTCTGGGGCTGCTTTGCTGCGTCTGGCACAGGGTGTCTTGAATCTGTGCAGGGTACAATGAAATCTCAAGACTATCAAGGAATTCTAGAGAGAAATGTACTAGCCAGTGTCAGAAAGCTTGGTCTCAGTCGCAGGTCATGGGTCTTGCAACAGGACAATGACCCAAAACACACCGCTAAAAACACCCAAGAATGGCTAAGAGGAAAAAATTGGACTATTCTAAAGTGGCCTTCTATGAGCCCTGACCTCAATCCTATTGAGCATCTTTGGAAGGAGCTGAAACATGCAGTCTGGAAAAGGCACCCTTCAAACCGGACACAACTGGAGCAGTTTGCTCATGAGGAGTGGGCCAAAATACCTGCTGAGAGGTGCAGATGTCTCATTGACAGTTACAGGAAGCGTTTGATTGCAGTGATTGCCTCAAAAGGTTGCGCAACAAAATATTAAGTTAGGGGTACCATCATTTTTGTCCATGCCTGTTTCATGAGTTTATTTTTTTACATAATTCTGTTGAAGCATGGTTGAAAAACAATGTCTGACTTTCATTGGTTAACATTTATAGAATTTTAATTTATTATTACTTTTGTCAGATTAAAGTTATTTCTGTGACCATTGTGACTTTTTCTTTCATTGACCAAAGGGTACCAACAATTTTGTCCACGTCTGTAAATGCCCCAGACAGCCAATGATGGCATATCAGGTTGTGGGCCAGAAGCAGCCTGTGCAGCATCGCAGATGGTGGCATGGAATGGAAGTCAGGCGAGTGACTTTTTTTTCTTTGTTACTGGGTGGGAGCATACTGCAGGAGGCCTTATTACAGCCCCAATTCCAAAAACATGTCCTACATATTGTGTACATAGAACATACAGTCAGGTCCATAAATATTAGGACATCAGGACAATTCTAACATTTTTGGCTCTATACACCACCACAAAGAATTTGAAATGAAACTAACAAGATGTACTTTAACTGCAGACTGTCAGCTTTAATTTGAGGGTATTTGCATCCAAATCAGGTGAACGGTGTAGGAATTACAACAGTTTGCATATGTGCCTCCCACTTGTTAAGGAACCAAAAGTAATGGGACAATTGGCTTCTCAGCTGTTCCATGGCCAGGTGTGTGTTATTCCCTGATTATCCCAATTACAATGAGCAGATTAAAGGTCCAGAGTTCATTTCAAGTGTGCTATTTGCATTTGGAATCTGTTGCTGTCAACTCTCAAGATGAGATCCAAGGAGCTGTCACTTTCAGTGAAGCAAGCCATCATTAGGCTGGAAAAACACAACAAACCCATCAGAGAGATAGCAAAAACATTAGGCATGGCCAAAACAACTGTTTGGAACATTCCTAAAAAGAAGGAACGCATCGGTGAGCTCAGCAACACCAAAAGACCCGGAAGACCACGGAAAACAACTGTGGTGGATGACTGAAGAATTCTTTCCCTGGTGAAGAAAACACCCTTCACAACAGTTGGCCAGATCAAGAACACTCTCCAGGAGGTAGGTGTATGTGTGTCAAAGTCAACAATCAAGAGAAAACCTTACCAGAGTGAATACTCTGGAAAGGGTTCACCACAAGATGGAAACCATTGGTGAGCCTCAAAAACAGGAAGGCCAGATTAAAGTTTGCCAAACGACTTCTAAAAAATCCTTCACAGTTCTGGAGCAACATCCTATGGACAGATGAGGCCAAGATCAACTTGTACCATAGTGATGGGAAGAGAAGAGTATGGAGAAGGTAAGGAACTGCTCATGATCCTAAGCATGCCACCTCATCAGTGAAGCATGGTGGTGGTAGTGTCATGGCGTGGGCATGTATGGCTGCCAATGGAACTGGTTCTCTTGTATTTATTGATGATGTGACTGCTGACAAAAGCAGCAGGATGAGGGGCATGGCGAGTTCCTAGAATTTTTTATTTTTTGTCGCAAGTTAGTGGAATATGAGACTTTGTAAGGAAAAAAGAGAAAAAAAAAATCATAATTTTCCGCTAACTTGTGACAAAAAAAAAAAATTCTAGGAACTCGCAGTGCCCCTCACGGAATACCTTGGGGTGTCTTCTTTCCAAAATGGGGTCACTTGTGGGGTAGTTATACTGCCCTGGCAATTTAGGGGCCCAAATGTGTGAGAAGTACCTTGCAATCAAAATGTGTAAAAAATGGCCTGCGAAATCCGAAAGGTGCACTTTGGAATATGTGCCCCTTTGCCCACCTTGGCATCAAAAAAGTGTCACACATCTGGTATCGCCGTACTCAGGAGAAGTTGGGGAATGTGTTTTGGGGTGTCATTTTACATATACCCATGCTGGGTGAGAAAAATATCTTGGTCAAATGCCAACTTTGTATAAAAAAATGGGAAAAGTTGTCTTTTGCCAAGATATTTCTCTCACCCAGCATGGGTATATGTAAAATGACACCCCAAAACACATTCCCCAACTTCTCCTGAGTACGGCGATACCAGATGTGTGACACTTTTTTGCTGCCAAGGTGGGCAAAGGGGCACATATTCCAAAGTGCACCTTTTGGATTTCACCGGTCATTTTTTACACATTTTGATTGCAAAGTTCTTCTCACACATTTGGGCCCCTAAATTGCCAGGGCAGTATAACTACGCCACAAGTGACCCCATTTTGGAAAGAAGACACCCCAAGGTATTCTGTGAGGGGCATGGTGAGTTCCTAGAATTTTTTATTTTTTGTCGCAAGTTAGTGGAATATGAGACTTTGTAAGAAAAAAAAAAATAAAAAAATCATCATTTTCCGCTAACTTGTGACAAAAAATAAAAAGTTCTATGAACTCACTATGCCCATCAGCGAATACCTTAGGGTGTCTACTTTCCGAAATGGGGTCATTTGTGGGGTTTTTCTACTGTTTGGGCATTGTAGAACCTCAGGAAACATGACAGGTGCTCAGAAAATCAGAGCTGTTTCAAAAAGCGGAAATTCACATTTTTGTACCATAGTTTGTAAACGCTATAACTTTTACCCAAACCATTTTTTTTTTTTGCCCAAACATTTTTTTTTTATCAAAGACATGTAGAACAATAAATTTGGCAAAAAATTTATATATGGATGTCGTTTTTTTTGCAAAATTTTACAGCTGAAAGTGAAAAATGTCATTTTTTTGCAAAAAAATCGTTACATTTTGATTAATAACAAAAAAAGTAAAAATGTCAGCAGCAATAAAATACCACCAAATGAAAGCTCCATTAGTGAGAAGAAAAGGAGGTAAAATTCATTTGGGTGGTAAGTTGCATGACCGAGCGATAAACGATGAAAGTAGTGTAGTGCCGAAGTGTAAAAAGTGGCCTGGTCATGAAGGGGGTTTCAGCTAGCGGGGCTGAAGTGGTTAAAGTTACTTTTATTCAACAAGCAAGTAATTTTTTGACCTTTGCAAAAGCTCATCTGGACAAAGAAGAAGACTTCTGGTCTTCTGTGTTATGGTCAGATGAAACAAAAATTGAATTGTTTGGTCACAATGATGTTTCCTTCATTTCGCTGAAAAAAGGAGAAGCCTTCAACCCAAAGAACACCATCCCCACTGTCAAACATGGTGGTGGGAACCTAATGCTTTGGGGGTGTTTTTCAGCCAATGGACCAGGGAACCTAATCACAGTAAACGGCACCATGAAAAATGAGCAATACATGAGGATTCTCAACGACAACATCAGGCAGTCTGCAGAGAAACTTGGCCTTGGGCACCAGTGGACATTTCATCATGACAATGACTCAAAACACACAGCAAACGTGGTGAAGAAATGGCTAGCAGACAACAACATTAACGTTTTGGAGTGGCCTGGCCAGAGTCCAGACTTGAATCCAATTGAGAATCTGTGGAGGGAGCTAAAGATCAGGGTGATGGCAAGAAGACCCTCCAACCTGAAAGATTTGGAGCTCATTGCTAAAGATGAATGGGCAAAAATACCTGTGGAGACCTGCAAAAAGCTGGTCTGCAATTATAGGAAGCGTTTGATATTGATTATTGAGAAGGGTATGAATAGTTTTGGACTGGACACTTTTTGCTCAAATGTAAATAAAAGCTGAGAAATGTTTTTTTTTCCCTACAATAATGCCTCTTGTACATCGTCTTATTATCTTTTGGGAGACACCTATGTCATTTTCCGTCAAAAAATTTCTTGCTGGTTGAATAAAAGGGAAAGGGAAACTTTAAAGGGAACCTGTCAACAGGATTTTGTGTATAGAGCTGAGGACATGGGTTGCTAGATGGCCGCTAGCACATCTGCAATACCCAGTCCCCATAGCTCTGTGTGCTTTTATTGTGTAAGAATAGGACAGGTTATATTTTTTTTGCGGGCCACGGAACGGAGCAACGGATGTGGACTGCACATGGAGTGCTGTCCACATCTTTTGCGGCCCCATTGAAGTGAATGTGTCCACACTAGGTTTAGGCGATATCAAAAATATTCCCACGATAACGATATTAAGAAATTTATTGCGATAACGATATATATCGCGATAAATACCCATTTAGCAGAAAAAAAACATTTGGGACCAAAAGGAGACATTATACTGTATGGGGCAGCCACAAGGAGACGTTACACTGTATGGGGCAGCCACAGGAAGATGTTACACTGTATGGGGGGCCACAAGGAGACGTTATACTGTATGGGGGGCCACAAGGAGACGTTATACTGTATGGGGGGGCCACAAGGAGACGTTACACTGTATGGGGCAGCCACAAGGAGACGTTACACTGTATGGGGGGCCACAAGGAGACGTTACACTGTATGGGGGCAGCCACAGGAAGATGTTACACTGTATGGGGGGCCACAAGGAGACGTTATACTGTATGGGGGGCCACAAGGAGACGTTATACTGTATGGGGGGCCACAAGGAGACGTTATACTGTATGGGGTAGCCACAAGGAGACGTTACACTGTATGGGGCAGCCACAAGGAGACGTTACACTGTATGGGGCAGCCACAAGGAGACGCTATACTGTATGGGGGCAGCCACAAAGAGACGTTACATTGTATGGGGGCAGCCACAAGGAGACGTTACATTGTATGGGGGCAGCCACAAGTAGACATTATACTGTATGGGGCAGCCACAAGGAGACGTTACACTGTATGGGGCAGCCACAAGGAGATGTTATACTGTATGGGGCAGCCACAAGGAGACGTTACACTGTATGGGGGCAGCCACAGGAAGATGTTACACTGTATGGGGGGCCACAAGGAGACGTTATACTGTATGGGGGGCCACAAGGAGACGTTATACTGTATGGGGCAGCCACAAGGAGACGTTATACTGTATGGGGGCAGCCACAAGGAGACGTTACACTGTATGGGGCAGCCACAAGGAGACGTTACACTGTATGGGGCAGCCACAAGGAGACGTTACACTGTATGGGGCAGCCACAAGGAGACGTTACACTGTATGGGGCAGCCACAAGGAGACGTTACACTGTATGGGGCAGCCACAAGGAGACGTTATACTGTATGGGGCAGCCACAAGGAGACGTTATACTGTATGGGGCAGCCACAAGGAGACGTTACACTGTATGGGGCAGCCACAAGGAGACGTTATACTGTATGGGGGCAGCCCCAAGTAGACGTTATACTGTATGGGGCAGCCACAAGGAGACGTTATACTGTATAGGGCAGCCACAAGGAGACGTTATACTGTATGGGGCAGCCACATGGAGACGTTATACTGTATGGGGCGGTGGGCCACAAGGAGACGTTATACTGTATGGGGCAGCCACAAGGAGACGTTACACTGTATGGGGCAGCCACAAGGAGAAGTTACACTGTATGGGGCAGCCACAAGGAGACGTTATACTGTATGGGGGCAGCCACAAGGAGACATTATACTGTATGGGGCAGCCACAAAGAGACGTTATACTGTATGGGGCAGCCACAAGGAGATGGTATACTGTATGGGGCAGCCACAAGGAGACGTTACACTGTATGGGGCAGCCACAAGGAGACGTTATACTGTATGGGGCAGCCACAAGGAGACATTATACTGTATGGGACAGCCACAAGGAGACGTTACACTGTATGGGGCAGCCACAAGGAGACGTTATACTGTATGGGGCAGCCACAAGGAGACGTTATACTGTATGGGGGCAGCCACAAGTAGACGTTATACTGTATGGGGCAGCCACAAGGAGACGTTATACTGTATAGGGCAGCCACAAGGAGACGTTATACTGTATGGGCAGCCACAAGGAGACGTTATACTGTATGGGGTGGTGGGCCACAAGGAGACGTTATACTGTATGGGGCAGCCACAAGGAGACGTTACACTGTATGGGGCAGCCACAAGGAGAAGTTACACTGTATGGGGCAGCCACAAGGAGACGTTATACTGTATGGGGCAGCCACAAGGAGACGGTATACTGTATGGGGCAGCCACAAGGAGACGTTATACTGTATGGGGCAGCCACAAGGAGACGTTGCACTGTATGGGGCAGCCACAAGGAGACGTTATACTGTATGGGGCAGCCACAAGGAGACGTTATACTGTATGGGGGCAGCCACAAGTAGATGTTATACTGTATGGGGCAGCCACAAGGAGACGTTATACTGTATGGGGCAGCCACAAGGAGACGTTACACTGTATGGGGCAGCCACAAGGAGACGTTATACTGTATGGGGCAGCCACAAGGAGACGTTATACTGTATGGGGCAGCCACATGGAGACATTATACTGTATGGGGCGGTGGGCCACAAGGAGACATTATACTATATGGGGCGGTAGGCCACAAGGAGACATTATACTTTATGGGGAGGTGTGTGGTAGTGTAGGGATGCCTCTTACGATCCATCTAACTGGGGTAAAATCCTATTAGGATAATTCGTGGAGGAAGTCTTCTTTGGGAGATTTTAAAGAAGAGGACAGGGCTCCACATGGGCTAGAAGTGACAACTGGTATTGGGGGGGGGGGTCATTCTGTGGTGATGTCACTCTCCACCCCCAAAATAGCAGTACATGAGGAAGCTGACTTCAAATATGAAGTTCTCCTACCCCTATAAATCACCCCCATGGACAGTGACTGCAGTCATTACCTGAAGGAGTAGTAAAGTAGCCAGGGGTTATGTTAGCAGTCAGTAGCGGGCTGTCGGTCAGAGGGCGACACAGATGAAAACACAGAAAACACCATCAATGTAAACCATCAGTCTACCGGAGCCCAGCACACACGATATATACAGATATACACGTCATGTATGTACACAGTGACATCTCTATTTATATGCCTATCACATCACAGGTGGACACTGGAGTGAAGACACATGTGTTGGTGACACATTTTAAACAGGACCTTTCATGGGGCCAAAGAATATGAACTTAGTAGCAGGCTGCCTAGAGCGGCGCCCAGGGATCTAAGTGCACTTACTATTATTCCTGGGCGCCGCTCCGTTTTTTTTCTCCCTGGCTCTGAGCTCTGCGCTGTGATTGGACAGTGCTGCTGTCAGGGAGAAGGAGAGACACTGGCATCTCCTCCTACTTGCACCGAATGTTGAGAAATTACCGGGGGCCACAGCGGACGAACGGAGCGGCGCCCAGGAATAATAGTAAGTGCACTTAGATCCCTGGGCGCCGCTCTATGTAGCCTGCTACTAAGTTCATATTCTTTGGACCCATGAAAGGTCCTCTTTAATGTTTGTACAAAGTCTTAAAGTTGCCATCACAGGTTTATATAAAGTGAAGGTTCTGCCCTTCCGCGTGTTAGTAGTAATGCAGGAGGCAGAGGCCAGTGACTGGGGAACATAAGCAGGTGGAATCGGACATTTTAGAAGTAGGTCAGCACACATGCGACCACTCCTATGACGTCATTAAATACCGCGGTTTTTCGGAAACTGTGATATCGCCATATCGCTGTGTTTTAATATCGCGTTATATCGTGGATAGCGGTATATCGCTCATCCCTAGTCCGCACCAGAGCCACCAAAACTGCAGCTCGGATGCGGACCAGAACAACGGTCGTGTGCATGAGGGGCTGGCCAGATCCCTGGCAGCACCAGTTTGATACACCCCCTCCAGTCCCTCCCCTGGACTGCCAGGGCTAGTCTTCTAGTCCCTGCTGCTCTCCTAGGCAGTGGCGACTCTCGGAACAATATACAGTATAGGGGGGCACATAAGATACCACAGTCAAAAATGGGGGGGGCACTAATAATTTTCACCACTTAATCATACTACTGAAAAAAACCTAAATAAGTATATATAAATAAGATTACAAAATAGGAGAGTATTGCGGTATGCAGGGACACCTCCCCAAGCCGCATTGCTAGGCTGAAATACACAGGCAGCCAATGGCGGTGCTGCCCTCTCCCTCCCAGCCAATAGCAGCTGAGGTGGGCGGGGGTAGATTGACTTGACTGCCGAGGAGCCGTAGTGCAGCGGGTGGGCAGTACTTTCAGTTTGGCAAAACTGACAGGTCGCCTCACTGCTGTACTAGCGGCGTCCAGCGGTTTAAAGGGGAATCAGTGGGGGGCAAGGAATAACCTGGGGGGGGGGGGCAATTGTCCCCCTGTAGCGACGCCTATGCTCCTAGGACCCAGACACGCGCGGTATCTTTCCTTCTATGCTTAGTGTTTCTCCTGCTGCACTCCCCAAGCAGCGCTGCCTTTTCTCGCTTGCGCTGTGTCTGTGCCGATCCTGTAATATACAGCGCAGAGATGACAGGGCTCAGCTCTTGCTCAGGTTGAATCTGCGCTGCCCTCCTTGGCACAGTGTCCTGATGGAAACCGCGGCGGATTTTGACAGCGTCAATATCTGCTGTGTGAACATACATCTAGGTATAATTCACTCAGGTCAATGTGTTCCTTCTAACCGCACTGAATGGCGCTAAATATGCGTGCGGATATCTACAACTGCAAATCCACAGCAGCCTGTTCACATGGAAAAATCCGCCATATAGGACTGACTGTGGCGGTTTCATGTGCTTGACCAGCCTGACATAACAGAGAACACTAGACGGTTATATATGGGATGCAGCTAACTATAGCACTGGTGACAGCACGCCTTCTGGGACTTGTAGTTCAGTAACCCCCGGGACCAGCCTGACATAACAGAGAACACTAGACGGTTATATATGGGATGCAGGTAACTATAGCACTGGTGACAGCACGCCTTCTGGGACTTGTAGTTCAGTAACCCCCTGGGACCAGCCTGACATAACAGAGAACACTAGATGTAGACGGTTATATATGGGATGCAGGTAACTATAGCACTGGTGACAGCACGCCATCTGGGACTTGTAGTTCAGTAACCCCCTGGGACCAGCCTGACATAACAGAGAACACTAGACAGTTATATATGGGATGCAGGTAACTATAGCACTGGTGACAGCACGCCTTCTGGGACTTGTAGTTCAGTAACCCCCGGGACCAGCCTGACATAACAGAGAACACTAGACGGTTATATATGGGATGCAGGTAACTATAGCACTGGTGACAGCACGTCTTCTGGGACTTGTAGTTCAGTAACCCCCTGGGACCAGCCTGACATAACAGAGAACACTAGACAGTTATATATGGGATGCAGGTAACTATAGCACTGGTGACAGCACGCCTTCTGGGACTTGTAGTTCAGTAAACCCCCGGGACCAGTGCACCACGTCTGTCGTCCCCCCCCCCCCCCCCCCCCGGCGAGAAGAACTACACCTCCCGGCATCCCCGGCCGCGCTGTGATTGGTCCGCCCCTGATGACGTCACATGTTTTGGATCTTTCTTGTCATGTGTTCAGTGCTCTTTGTTTTGAAGGAGACCGGATTGTGCTCCCCGGAGTTGTGTCATCATTGTGTGATCCCTGAGCACAGCAGAGCGGGAGCCGGGCACTACACCCCGTGCAGGAGCAGGCAGGTCAGTGTCTATAACCCTCCATACTATCCCATAGACTCTCATTATGTGTCTTACTTACTACTGCACATCCTCAGGCTGTCAGGGCACGCTAGGAGTTCTTCCACAACAACTGGGGGGGCTCTGTACACAGCACAGAGGGGGCAGTAAAGTATTGAGAGGAGGACATGGAGGTCACACTCTGCAGTCTCCATACTGGAGGTCAGTATGGTATGTACATAACTTATTCCCCCCCCCCCCAATGGATACCGTTATTAATACGCCCCAAACGCCCGTTACACCGGATGACATCCAACCTGCTGGAAGCTCTTGATGTCTTGCATCACTTTGACTTAAAGAGGAAGTTCACCTAAAACTGAAGTTAGAAGTGTGGTATAGACATGTCAGGACATAGCATTGGTTTGCACCCCTTGTGGTTCCCCAAAGAGACCGCTGGGCTCTGTAGTGCACCAGAGATTACAGGGGGGCAGTGTACAGCAAGCAGAGGCCCTGAATGTGGAGAAACTGTAGGTGGTCTGGACGCAGGCGACTTATGGTAGCTAATATTACATATTCTGTGTATTTATTATCCACGGCATGAGGAACTCTCCGCCTTACTGCCGTTCCCTGGGGTCGATGATATCGGCCGTACTCCTGTACAGTGAGGCCCGTTCCCATGTGAAGATTGAGGTCATCACAGCCAGGAAGCATAGAAAAATGTGTAATGGGGTTGGAAAAATATGTCTACTTTCTTCCAGCGCCACACCTGTCTGCAGGACGTGTGAGGTACTGCAGCTCAGCCCCATTTACCAGACACAACCCATGGACAGGGTCGGTGCTGTTTCGGGCTTGTTTTCTACTGGACAACCCAAGCTGAGCATGCATGTCTATAGGGGGTCGGGTGAGGCCGACAGTGGTCTTATGGGTATTGCCGACTTTACAGATTATGGATTGGATCAGCCCCAATGATTTTCCAACTGAAAGGGAATCATAAGTAAGAACTGGACTTTCTCATGGGGGTCTGGAACTCAGAAGAATGAATATATTTGTGGTACTGGTTATTTGCAGGCAATGTGGGGTACCGGGTGCTAACAGATGATCTGCACAGTCTATGTAGGTCCAGTATTGCCACCTGCATGGAGATGAGGGGTTCAGTCTCTAGATGCCAGGGAGAGGACGATGGCAGCCGGGTACAGTGCAAGATCATGGATTGTGAGTACACTATTGACTGGCACGGGTCTGTCCTCCTTAGAAATTGCTCATATGATGGGTTATAAATATCCTGGGCTCCAGGGCAAAATCTTTAACGGGGCCCCCACCTACCGCGCGCTTTCTATCATGCTGGTGTCTTTTTATGTGGCCCCCTCAGGCTCTGGGCCCAGTAGTGACCACTACCGCTGCACCCCCTACACCTACGCCCCTGAAATTGAGGCTATATTGTGGATGATTCTTATGAGCCCCAGCTTCAGGGGGTCTCTGGTGAACATCAGCCCTATGGAGAAGCCTCTCCCTTAGGTTACAGCCGGAGTCATTCACATGTCAGTGTTTGGTCAGTGATTTCCATCCGTGATTGTGAGCCAAAACCAGGAGTGGAGCCTTCACTGACATAAGGTTTAAGGGAAAGATCTGCTCCTGTTCTGTGTTTAGACCCGCACCTGGTTTTGGCTCAGAATCACTGATGGAAATCACTGACCAAACACTGACTGTGTGAATAAAGACTATATTACACTGGCAGTGTAATACTGCCCCCGATTGCCTGATGAAAGAGCATCAGACAGTTCAGATTTTTAGGCATGCCTAAAAATCAGCGCTTGCAGGCGGTAGATTGTGCTGTCCAATAAGTATCTGGCGCCGGTACATCCCTAGACGGTATGGCGACGAGCAATGGCATAATGATCGCTCCTCACCATACTGTGGAGGAGATCGCTGCATGTAATAGTACTGGTCTCCTCCACTAGCTAGCAAGCAATTGCCAGGAGGGAATGCCTGCTGATCTGTCCAATACAGGCTTTAGGCCATAGATCAAGTCCTTCAGTGATCTGGACACCGCTCACCTGTCCTCTCTCACAGGGGGCAGCCTTTGCCTTGGTGCGGTCACGTGAACCGGCTGTTTATTGACATTGTGTCCCAGCTTCTGCTTACATCAGAGGGAGGGCATGGTTTCGT